>NC_052174.1:11312433-11363060 GCF_902713615.1 Scyliorhinus canicula
GAGAGTCAGTGTGTGTGGGACCCGTACCCCAGTGAGAGTCAGTGTGTGTGGGACCCCCAGTGAGAGTCAGTGAGTGTTGGACCTGTACCCCAGTGAGAGTCAGTGTGTGTGGGACCCGTACCCCAGTGAGAGTCAGTGTGTGTGGGACCCCAGTGAGAGTCAGTGTGTGTGGGACCCTACCCCAGTGAGAATCAGTGTGTGTGGGACCTGTACCCCAGTGAGAGTCAGTGTGTGTGGGACCCGTACCCCAGTGAGAGTCAGTGTGTGTGGGACCCATACCCCAGTGAGAGTCAGTGTGTGTGGGACCCCAGTGAGAGTCAGTGTGTGTGGGACCCGTACCCCAGTGAGAGTCAGTGTGTTGGGACCCTGTACCCCAGTGAGAGTCAGTGTGTGTGGGACCCGTACCCCAGTGAGAGTCAGTGTGTGTGGGACCCTACCCCAGTGATGAGTCAGTGTGTGTGGGACCCGTACCCCAGTGAGAGTCAGTGTGTGTGGGACCGTACCCCAGTGAGAGTCAGTGTGTGTGGGACCCTACCCCAGTGAGAGTCAGTGTGTGGGACCCGTACCCCAGTGATAGTCAGTGTGTGTGGGACCCGTACCCCAGTGTGAGTCAGTGTGTGTGGGACCCGTACCCCAGTGAGAGTCATGTGTGTGGGACCCGTACCCCAGTGAGAGTCAGTGGTGTGGGACCCGTACCCCAGTGAGAGTCAGTGTGTGTGGCCCGTACCCAGTGAGAGTCAGTGTGTGTGGGACCGTCCCCAGTGAGAGTCATGTGTGTGGGACCCGTACCCCATGAGAGTCAGTGTGTGGGACCCGTACCCCAGTGAGAGTCAGTGTGTGTGGGACCCGTACCCCAGTGATCAGTGTTGTGGGACCCTACCCCAGTGAGAGTCAGTGTGTGTGGGACCCGTACCCCAGTGAGAGTCAGTGTGTGTGGGACCCGTACCCCAGTGAGAGTCAGTGTGTGGGACCCGTACCCCAGTGAGAGTCAGTGTGTGTGGGGACCCGTACCCCAGTGAGAGTCAGTGTGTGGGACCCGTACCCCAGTGAGAGTCAGTGTGTGTGGGACCCGTACCCCAGTGAGAGTCAGTGTGTGTGGGGCCCGTACCCCAGTGAGAGTCAGTGTGTGTGGGACCCGTACCCCAGTGAGAGTCAGTGTGTGTGGGACCCGTACCCCAGTGAGAGTCAGTGTGTGTGGGGACCCGTACCCCAGTGAGAGTCAGTGTGTGTGGGACCCGTACCCCAGTGAGAGTCAGTGGTGTGGGACCCGTACCCCAGTGAGAGTCAGTGTGTGTGGGACCCGTACCCCAGTGAGAGTCAGTGTGTGTGGGACCCGTACCCCAGTGAGAGTCAGTGTGTGGGACCCGTACCCCAGTGAGAGTCAGTGTGTGTGGGACCCGTACCCCAGTGAGAGTCAGTGTGTGTGGGACCCCATTGAGAGTCAGTGTGTGTGGGACCTGTACCCCAGTGAGAGTCAGTGTGTGTGGGACCCGTACCCCAGTGAGAGTCAGTGTGTGTGGGACCCGTACCCAGTGAGAGTCATGTGTGGTGGGACCCCCAGTGAGAGTCAGTGAGTGTGGGACTGTACCCCAGTGAGAGTCAGTGTGTGTGGGACCCGTACCCCAGTGAGAGTCAGTGTGTGTGGACCCCAGTGAGTGTCAGTGTGTGTGGGACCTGTACCCCAGTGAGAGTCAGTGTGTGTGGGACCTGTACCCCAGTGAGAGTCAGTGTGTGTGGGACCCGTACCCCAGTGAGAGTCAGTGTGTGTGGGACCCCAGTGAGAGTCAGTGTGTGTGGGACCCCAGTGAGGAGTCAGTGTATGTGGGACCCGATACCCCAGTGAGAGTCAGTGTGTGTGGGACCCGTACCCCAGTGAGAGTCAGTGTGTGTGGGACCCGTACCCAGTGAGAGTCAGTGTCTGTGGGACCCGTACCCCAGTGAGAGTCAGTGTGTGTGGGACCCGTACCCCAGTGAGAGTCAGTGTGTGTGGGACCCGTACCCCAGTGAGAGTCAGTGTGTGTGGGACCCGTACCCCAGTGAGAGTCAGTGTGTGTGGGACCCGTACCCAGTGAGAGTCAGTGTGTGTGGGACCCATACCCCAGTGAGAGTCAGTGTGTGTGGGACCCGTACCCCAGTGAGAGTCAGTGTGTGTGGGACCCCAGTGAGTGTCAGTGTGTGTGGGACCTGTACCCCAGTGAGAGTCAGTGTGTGGGACCCGTACCCCAGTGAGAGTCAGTGTGTGTGGGACCCCAGTGAGAGTCAGTGTGTGTGGGACCCCAGTGAGAGTCAGTGTATGTGGGACCCGTACCCCAGTGAGAGTCAGTGTGTGTGGCACCCGTACCCCAGTGACAGTCAGTGTGTGTGGGACCCGTACCCCAGTGAGAGTCAGTGTGTGTGGGACCCCAGTGAGAGTCAGTGTGTGTGGGACCCGTACCCCAGTGAGAGTCAGTGTGTGTGGGACCCCTACCCCAGTGAGAGTCAGTGTGTGTGGGACTCCTACCCCAGTGAGAGTCAGTGTGTGTGGGACTCGTACCCCAGTGAGAGTCAGTGTGTGGAACTGTATTCCAATGAGAGTGAAACACACTTAAAGGACCCTGTTTTCCTGTGAGACACTTCTATAATAATCTTTATTGTCACAAGTAGGCATTCATTAACATTGCATTGAAGTTACTGTGACGAGCCCCTAGTCTCCACATCCCGGCGCCTGTTCGGGTACACAGAGGGAGAATTCATTATGTCCAAATTTCCATACAGCACGTCTTTCGTGACTTGCGGGAGGAAACCGGAGCACCTGGAGGAAACCCACGGAGACACGGGGAGAACATACAGACTCCGCGCAGATAGTGACCCAAGCCGGGAATCGAACCTGGGACCCTGGTGCTGTGAAGCAACGATGCCAACCACTGTGATACCGTGCTGCCCTTACTTCCCACTTGAAGATATAGTGTCAGGGATGTAGGCAGGGAGAGAATGTTAGGCTACAGCTCAGGTTTCCCAGCCTCTGACCTGCCCTGGTAGCCACAGTATTAATGTGGCTGGGTCCAGTTCAGTTTCTGATCAATGGTAACCCCCAGGATGTTGATACAGTAGTGGGGGATTCAGCGATGGTAATGGGCGATGGTTATACCCTCCTTTATTACGATACTATAAAACACCTTAAAGAACCTTGGGTCTACCTGACGAACTTTGACAACCCCTGGAACACTTTTGAAAGTGTAGAAAATGCAGCCGCACAGTAAGCTGATAGCAACGTGATAATTATCAGACAATTTGATTTAGTGATGGAGGTGATAAATATCGGCCAGGGTCTACTTCAAGATTTTTTTTGCCACAAAAACATTTAGCCTGGGAAAGTAGACGGGGCTCCAGTTTTGCATCTCTATCTGAAGGCTGGCACCTCCGTCTACGCCACCGGGAGTGTCAGCCCAGATGTCCGCGTCCCAGTCTCTGGAGAGAGACTTCAACCCACAGACCCGCTCACAGTGAGGCGAGGGTGCTACCTACCGTGATACCAGAGCAGTCACGGCGACGATGAAAATGGCGCAGTGTCAACCTTGAAGTGAGGATTTGGTTTATTTAAATGTCAAGCTGTTTGTGCACAACACGTTACGTAGGGAATAACTGAGGGACAGAAGGTAGAACATAGAACAATAGAACATTACAGCGCAGTACAGGCCCTTCGGCCCTCGATGTTGCGCCGACCTGTGAAAACCCTCTACAGCCCATCTACACTATTCCCTTATCGTCCATATGCCTATCCAATGACCATTTAAATGCGTTTAGTGTTGGCGAGTCCACTACTGTTGCAGGCAGGGCATTCCACGCCCTTACTACTCTCTGAGTAAAGAACCTACCTCTGACATCTGTCCTATATCTATCTCCCCTCAATTTAAAGCTATGTCCCCTCGTGCTAGACATCACCATCCGAGGAAAAAGACTCTCACTGTCCACCCTATCTAACCCTCTAATCATCTTGTATGCCTCAATTAAGTCACCTCTTAACCTTCTTCTCTCTAACGAAAACAGCTTCAAGTCCCTCAGCCTTTCCTCGTAATATCTTCCCTCCATACCAGGCAACATCCTGGTAAATCTCCTCTGCACCCTTTCCAATGCTTCCACATCCTTCCTATAATGCGGCGACCAGAATTGCACGCAATTACTCCAAATGCGGCCGTACCAGAGTTTTGTACAGCTGCAACATGACCTCATGGCTCCGAAACTCAATTCCTCTACCAATAAAAGCTAACACACCGTACGCCTTCTTAACAACCCTCTCAACCTGGGTGGCAACTTTCAGGGATCTATGTACGTGGACACCGAGATCTCTCTGCTCGTCCACACTACCGAGAATCTTCCCATTAGCCCAGTACTCCTGCCTTCCTGTCAGTGGGATTAATACACAAGGGCCAGGTTTCCTGGTTAAGCTGGTGGTTCTTTCAATGTACTACCAAGCGGATGAAACCTCCATAAGATCCATTTGTATTTTGCTTCTGTATAAACTTATATCTTACAGATAAATTTCATTCACTGTTTTAGCCTGAAATATATGGTCTGTATAAACAGGAATGATCCAAATTAGGTGAGGGTGGGGTGTTCCCAATTTTCTCTCTCTTCTTCCCCCCCCCCCGCAAACTGCACCCCTCCCTTCCATCCTCACCTCTGTCTGCGACATGGCAGGCGCTGATGGCCCCCTCCTCCCCCATGTGGATGGGTAAGGCAGGCAGCGACGCAGGAATGGAGACCCAATGAAAAACCAGGAGGGAAGGGGCTAACAGTGTGCTGGCCTTTACATCTGGGGCCTTGGATACAAATTAAGTCATCTTCAGTTATGCAAAGACTCAAGTACTGAGAGGGCAGCACGGTAGCATGGTGGTTAGCATAAATGCTTCACAGCTCCAGGGTCCCAGGTTCGATTCCCGGCTGGGTCACTGTCTGTGCGGAGTCTGCACGTCCTCCCCGTGTGTGCGTGGGTTTCCTCCGGGTGCTCCGGTTTCCTCCCACAGTCCAAAGATGTGCGGGTTAGGTGGATTGGCCATGCTAAATTGCCCATAGTGTCCTAATAAAGTAAGGTTAAGGGGGGGTTATTGGGTTACGGGTATAGGGTGGTTACGTGGGTTTGAGTAGGGTGATCATGGCTCGGCACAACATCGAGGGCCGAAGGGCCTGTTCTGTGCTGTACTGTTCTATGTTCTATGTTCTAAGTTAAACCTGGAGTTACTATGAACAGATCTGGGCATCTCCACTCTGGGATGGATATATTGTCCCCGGATGGATTTTCCAGAATTTACCCAAATTAGTGCTAACGTTCATTAGCAGAGGGATTGAATTTAAGAGCCATGAGGTGATGATGAAGCTGTACAAATCCTTGGTCAGGCCACATTTGGAGTACTGTGTGCAGTTCTGGTCGCCTCATTTTTAGGAAGGATGTGAAAATTTGGAAAAGGTGCAAAGGAGATTTACCAGGATGTTGCCTGGAATGGAGAGTAGGTCATACAAGGAAAGGTTGAGGGTGCTAGGCCTTTTCTCATTAGAACGGAGAAGGATGAGGGGCGACTTGATAGAGGTTTATAAGATGATCAGGGGAATAGATAGAGTAGACAGTCAGAGACTTTTTCCCCGGGTGGAACACACCATTACAAGGGGACATAAATTTAAGGTGATGGTGGAAGATATAGAGGGGATGTCAGAGGTAGGTTCTTTACCCAGAGAGTAGTGGGGGCATGGAATGCACTGCCTGTGGAAGTAGTTGAGTCGGAAACGTTAGGGACCTTCAAGCGGCTATTGGATAGGTACATAGATTAGGGTAGAATGAAATGAAATGAAAATGAAAGGAATGAAAACCGCTTATTGTCACGAGTAGGCTTCGATGTGTCTGTGTACCTGTGTGTGTGTGGGTTTGAGTGTGTGTGTGGGTGTGAGTGTGTGTGTGTGTGTCTGAGTGTGTGTCTGAGTGTGTGACTGTGTATCTGTGTGTGTGTCTGTGTATTTGTGTGTGTGTCTGTGTATCTGTGTGTGTGAGTGTGTGTGTGTGTGTGTCTGTGTATTTGTGTGTGTGTCTGTGTATCTGTGTGTGTATGTGTGTCTGTGTATTTGTGTGTGTGCGTGTCTGAGTGTGTGTCTGTGTATCTGTGTGAGTGTGTGTGTGTGTGTCTGTGTATTTGTGTGTGTGTCTGAGTGTGTGTGTGTATCTGTGTATCTGTGTGTGTGTGTGTGTGTGTCTGAGTGTGTGTCTGAGTGTGTGTCTGTGTGTCTGTGTGAGTGTGTGTGTGTGCGTCAGTGTGAGTGTGTGAGTGTGTGTGTGTGCGTGAGTGTGTGTGAGTGTGTGTGTCTGAGTGTGTGCATTGGGTGCGGGCAGAGAGTGAGGGGAGAAGGTCAGAGCGAGGGGAGAGAGTTTGGGGAGGGTGAGAGGGGAGGGAGTCAGGGATGAGAGTGCGGGTCAGAATGAAGAGAGAGAGTGGAGAGAAAGGGAGAAAGTGATGAGTGAGAGTCAATGGAGAGAGTGAGGAGAGAGGGGCAGAGTGAGTGAAGGAAGATAAAAGAGCAGAGAAAGGAGAGAAAGAGGGGGCAGGTGCAGACTGAGAGGGAGTGGGAGAGACGGAGAGCCTATAATGCTGAAAGTACCCCCAACTTCACCCCCTCCTCCCCACCAGTAACCCCAGGAGAGGGTCATGGATAGTTGTCCCCTGTCCACATTGCACAGTACACAGAGTTAAATGACAGTGACGCTCTCTGAGGCTCTCGCACATTCCTCTTCCTGCACTTGGGCCTATCCAAATGGTGACTGCCAGGCCAGCACTGAGAGCCAGGCCCACAACATACAACAGCGAGACAAGGCAGCTCAGCTCCACTGCCGGCCCCTCGGGCGCAGGAACGTTGCTCACTGGGGGGGGGGGGGGGGGGAGAAAGAAGACAATCAATTAATCATCAAACCTTACCCCCACATCACCTTCCAACCTCACCCTGACCCCCAGCCCTCCCCTCCCCCAGCCCCAACCTCACCCCTCCCCCACCCCTCCCCCCCGCCCCAACCACACCCTGTCCCAAACCCACCCCTCCCCCAACCCCAACCTCACCCTGTCCCAAACCCACCCCTCCCCCAGCCCCAACCTCACCCCTCCCCACCCCTCCCCAACCCCAACCTCACCCCTCCCCCACCCCTCCCCCAACCCCAACCTCTCCCAAACCCACCCCTCCCCCAGCCCCAACCTCACCCTGACCCCCCACCCCTCCCCTTCCCCAACCTCACCCTGTCCTCACCCCCACCCCACCCCCCACCCCTCCCCCACCCCTCCCCTTCCCCAGCCCCAACCTCACCCTGACCCCCACCCCTCCCCCACCCCTCCCCCAACCCCAACCTCACCCTGTCCCAAACCCACCCCTCCCCCAGCCCCAACCTCACCCCACCCCCACCCCTCCCCCACCCCCACATCACCTTCCAACCTCACCCTGACCCCCCACCCCACCCTGTCCCAAACCCACCCCTCCCCCAGCCCCAGCTTCACCCTGTCCTAAACCCACCCCTCCCCCAGCCCCAACCCCACCCTGACCCCCACCCCTCCCCCAGCCCCAACCTCACCCTGTCCCAAACCCACCCCTCCCCAGCCCCAACGTCACCCTGTCCCAAACCCACCCCTCCCCCAGCCCCAACCTCACCCCTCCCCCACCCCTCCCCCAACCCCAACCTCACCCTGTCCCAAACCCACCCCTCCCCCAGCCCCAACCTCACCCTGTCCCAAACCCACCCCTCCCCCAGCCCCAACCTCACCCCTCCCCACCCCTCCCCTAGCCCCAACCTCACCCTGACCCCCACCCCTCCCCTTCCCCCCCACCCCACCCCTCCCCCAGCCCCAACCTCACCCCTCCCCCACCCCCACCCTCACCTTGTCCCCCACCCCCACACTTCCCCCCACCCCTTCCCCACCCCCACCCCTTCCCCACCCCCACCCTATCCCCCACACTTCCCCCCACCCCTTCCCCACCCCCACCCCCCACCCGCAACCTCCCCACCCCTTGCACACCCTCAATCCCTCACATTGTCGCTATCTCTCCAATTCTCTCTCTCTCTCGCTCTCTCTCTCCCTCTCCCTGTCTCTCAGTGTGTCAGACGCTGGCTGTATTCCCAGATATATTAGGGATGATTGAGGCTAAACTGTTGACTTGTGAAATTCCCCAGTGAACTTCCACAGGAAACGTGCTTCTGGCGACCGCCCCTCAGAGAGAGAGAGAGACACCTCACTCACGCTGAGCAGATGATTGAACCCATTGCAAGATTTCCCCACCTGGAGCCTCCTCGAGATGCTGACTCTGGCTTTGCACTGTGTGATTTGCCACCCAAATCGCCCAGGCCGTTACCCCAGGAGTTACATTGGGGCTGGGCGTCCCCTGATTTGCAATGTGCACCGGCTGGGGAGAGGCGGTGAATCCCAGCCACCCTCTACTGGTAAACGGTCCACCTAGCCTTTGCTGTGGAGTTGGACCGAGGTAGGGGCGGTGCAGACTTGATGGGCCGAATGGCCTCCTTCTGCACGGTAGTGACTCTATGATTCACATTAGAAGGATGAGCAGAGATGTCATTGGGATTACTTCACACCTTATCCTCCTTATATTTGGGGGCAGCACGGTAGCATGGTGGTTAGCATAAATGCTTCACAGCTCCAGGGTCCCAGGTTCGATTCCCGGCTGGGTCACTGTCTGTGCGGAGTCTGCACGTCCTCCCCCTGTTTGCGTGGGTTTTCTCTGGGTGCTCCGGTTTCCTCCCACAGTCCAAAGATGTGCGGGTTAGGTGGATTGGCCATGATAAATTGCCCGTAGTGTCCTAATAAAAGTAAGGTTAAGGGGGGGGTTGTTGGGGGTATAGGGTGGATACGTGGGTTTGAGTAGGGTGATCATGGCTCGGCACAACATTGAGGGCCGAAGGGCCTGTTCTGTGCTGTACTGTTCTATGTTCTATATCCGACATTCCCTCTAAGCAGCCCAAAGCGTCTCCTCAACCAGAGATAGATTTACACACACTTACCATGAAGGATTGTGATCACTTTAGATTCATTGGTTCCTGGATGTGCCTCATTACCTGGCAGGCAAGAGGGGATAACGTGAGTTTATATCATTCACATCTCCAGAGTCATCGAACTTGACAGCACAAAAAGAGGCCATTCGGCCCATCGTGTGTTTGTCGGCCATCGAGCCCCTCTCTACTCTAATCCCATTGTCGTTCCAATCGCTCATCTAAATGCTTCTTAAATGTGGTGAGGGTTCCCGCCTCTCCCACCCTTTCAGGGAGCGAGTTCCAGACTCCCAGCATCCTCTGGGTGGTTGACGTTAATCAAAGTACTGTACACACCCCTGTCAGCATCAACGGGGCCGAGGTGGAGATGGTTAGCAGTTTCAGATTCCTGGGGTACACATCACCAAAAATCTGTCCTGGTCCACCCACGTCGACGCTATCACCAAGAAAACACAACAGCGCCTACACTTCCTCAGGAAACGGAGGAAATTCGGCATGTCCACATTAACCCTTACCAACTTTTACAGACGCACTATAGAAAAAAAAATGAAAATCGCTTTATTGTCACGAGTAGGCTTCAATGAAGTTACTGTGAAAAGCCCCTAGTCGCCACATTCCGGCGCCTGTCCGGGGAGGCTGGTACGGGAATCGAACCGTGCTGCTGGCCTGCTTGGTCTGCTTTCAAAGCCAGCAATTTAGCATTGTGCTAAACAGAGGTTGATAGCACCCTCTCTGGCTGCATCACAGCCTGGGTATGGCAACTGCTCGGCCATGGACCGCAAGAAACTTCAGAGAGTCGTGAACACAGCCCAGTCCATCACACTCTCCCATCCACTGACTCCATCTACACCTCCCGCTGCCTGGGGAAAGCGGGCAGCATAATCAAGGATCCCTCCCACCCAGCTTACTCACTCTTCCAACTTCTTCCATCGGGCAGGAGATACAGAAGTCTGAGAACACGCACGGACAGATTCAAAAACAGCTTTTTCCCCACTGTCACCAGACTCCTAAATGACCCTCTTATGGACTGACCTCATTAACACTACACCCTGTATGCTTCATCCGATGCTGGTGTTCTGGGCCAGAGTTTATAGAACCCCAAAGTGTATCATGGAGTTCACCTGACCCCCAACTGTTACTAGATTGTGGTATGGGGAGCACACGGCCCACTCTACAGGGGTGGTACAGCAGAAATGGGAAAGTATTTTTTAAAGCAAAACAATGTTTATTCTATGAACTAAAGTTAACCTTTTTAAAACATGCAGTGAACATCTTAGCAACCATCAATTCAAATACAACCCCCAAAGAATACAACACTAAGTAATCCTTAATAAATTCCCAAAGAACATCCAGAAGACAAAAGAAACACCTTTTACCAGAAGCACATCAGGTTTACATTCACTACTGAGAACATTTCTAATTCTGAATTCACCAAATGATCAAGAGATAGTCTTTTCATGGCAGAGAGAACAGAACTCCTGCTCTGTCTGGCTTCAGCTCCAACACTGAAAACAAAACTAAAACACACCCTGCAACAAACAGCCTAAAACAAAAGTAGAAACCTGACAGACAGCCCAGCTCCACCCACTCTCTGACATCACTGCAGCAATAAACACCCATTTCTTAAAGGTACTCTCACATGACACCGGTGTTTATGTAGTTACATTGTGGATCTTGTGTTGCCCTATTATGTATTTTCTTTTATTTTCATGTACTTAATGATCTGTTGAGCTCCTTGCAGAAAATTACTTTCCACTGTACCTCGATACACGGGACAATAAACAATATCCAAATAATCAACTGATGTCTCATTAATTCACTGCCAGACAATGCACAGGGACTCGGTAAAACAGTGGGGCAGAACTTCGAGACTCCATTACTCACCGGACAGATCTGCCAGGACTTTGGGCCCAGTTGCTTCCCTGATGTAGCCCCTTCCCTGAGAGATAATGAGGATCAACCTGACTTTACACCTGGCAGACCCGGAATGTCGCAATGCCATTCCCGACGGATTTCTCTCGAAGCCGATTTGCAGCTGCCCATTGCGCCAATGTCGTCACACCTGGGCCCAGCAAGATTCCCGGGCTGAGGAAAACGGGATGGGCGACGAAGCAAACTGGGGTTTGTTTTCGCTGACGGTGCTGGTGGGAGGAATGTTGGCCGAGGGGGGGTGGGAGGGGGGGGGGGGGGGGCGGGCACCGATACCCTCCTTTGAGCCGTGTCACGGGGGCCTTTTACGTCACACCTGAGCCAGTAGACAGGATTCTCCTCAGGCCACGCATGGAGGATGGCAGCCGCCGCCGTGAGTGTTCGCCCAGAACGGCACGGGAATTTCTCATTTGCGGGCAGGGTGGAGCTGGGGGCGGAAAGTGCGACGTGGGTGTCGTGTTTATGCACCCTGGGATAACGCAGGCTGCAACTCGATGCAGCTTTGACCCGAAAGATGCTCCAGACTCTGAAGTAAGTTCAATGTGATTTATTGAACCATTAGCAGAGTTCTCTATGAGTTCGACTCTCCTGCTAATCTTGCTACAGTCTAACTAACCAGTCTGCTCTAAGCCACGTGGTGGGTGTGATGCTTCTGATCTGCCCCTGTCCTTCTCTCTCAGTATTGCCTGTGGAAAGAGACAGAGCATGTGTGCCCTGTCCTTATATATGGGTTGTGTAATGCCCCCTTGTGGTAGTGTCACCTCTGGGTGTCTTGACTGCCCATTGGTCGTGTCCTATTCTATGTGCTCATTAGCTGTATGTCTGCGTGTCATGATGTCTCTGGTGCTCCCTCTAGTGTTTACTTAGTTGTAGTGTATTTACATGAACCCCTTGTGTATTTACAGTGATGCAGATCACCACAGTGGGAGCTGCCGGGACCCAGGGTGGATTCCCCTGCTGTGTTTTGGTCGGGACGTTCGAATACAAAGTGAAGGATCTGTTCCCGCAATGTCACGGCTCCGATTCAGCTGACCCCGCCAGCAACTCCATTTTCAAAAGATTTCGTTCAAGGGCGCACTGATATACAGAAAAGAGAAGCCCCCTCTACACAATCCCCCCCTGCACGACACACCTCCCCATCCACACAACACCCCCTTGAAAAAGGGTGGGCACTTCCCATTGGCAACGCCCCCATGCACTGTTCATCCAGGGCCACAGGGTGCCAAGGGTCAGTGCCAGGGCCTGGCCCTGTCCACCCTGCAAACCTCCAGTGGGTTCTGCTCACCTCATGCACTTTCCGAGGGAACTGTCAGATGTTAAGTCCACTTACTTAGATTTTAATCAATATAAATGGGATGTCAGGATTCCCATTATGTCATTGGTGGGGGGGGGCGGAGACAATCGGAATGGGAAATATCGCCGGCGTAAACTGCGTTCTGCCTAACCCTAACCCGCACATCTTTGGACAGTGGGAGGAAACCGGAGCACCCGGAGGAAACCCACGCACACACGGGGAGGACGTGCAGACTCCGCACAGACAGTGACCCAAGCCGGGAATCGAACCTGGGACCCTGGAGCTGTGAAGCATTTATGCTAACCACCATGCTACCGTGCTGCATATGGGAGTGTAAAACCCCTCCCAGAGTGGGGATCGAACCCACAACCTACAGACGCAGGCGCACAATTGATAGCACAGAGCCCAGCTGCTATGAATACGCTGTCTGATATCGCTACTTCTTTATACTCTTTCATCTGCCAATAAATCTGACTGACCGTTTTAGCCTGCATGCATTGGCACAGTGATACGCAACTCCCTGCCACTTGAAGGAAATGGAGGATGCGGTGGGAATGTGGCGATTATCGGCAAAATGTGGATCACTCGCCGCTCACTGTGGGTCAGTAAGTTTTGGGAAGTTCTTGCAAAAACCCTGCACAGACTCGATGGGCCATTCAGTGCTGCTCTTTAACAATCACAAACTGATTACTCCTCTTTCTCCTCGTAGTCCCACAGGCAAGTCACATGCCGAGCTGAGCTGATAAACTATTTTCTCTGACTGTGACACGAGGTGGGCGAAATAAGGTTCGGCGCCCATTCTTTGGCAGGAATCGAGCCAGAAAAGTATTCACCGACAACCTTGCCCACTCCCAGGCTGAGAGAATCCCGCTGACCCACCATTCTCCAGGATAAGGAAATTCCCAACTCCGTTTTAAATGGAAGACTCCTAAACTGTGTCCCCTGCTTCTAGACTCCCCCAGGACAGGAAACATCCACTCAACATTGACCCCGTCAAACCCTCCAGAATCGTCTATGTTTCAGGAAGATCACTTAACATTCCTCCACGGTAGCGCAACAGTAATATTAGCTTGGACTGGATCCAGGACTATGGGGAGGGATTAGGGCAGTGAGAATGAGTTTGGGAATCATTCATGGCTACGGGGAGAGAGTGGGGCAGTGGGATTAGTTTGGGATTGATACAGGGCTATGGGGAGAGAGTGGAGCAGTGGGATTAGTTTGGAGACTGATACAGGGCTATGGGGAGAGTGTGGGGCAGTGGGATTAGTTTGGGACTGATACAGGGCTATGGGGAGAGAGTGGGGCAGTGGGATTAGTTTGGAGACTGATACAGGGCTATGGGGAGAGAGCAGGGCAGTGGGATTAGTTTGGGGCTTGATACAGGGCTATGGGGAGAGAGTGGGGCAGTGGGATTAGTTTGGGATTGATACAGGGCTATGGGGAGAGAGTGGGGCAGTGGGATTAGTTTGGGACTGATACAGGGCTATGGGGAGAGAGTGGGGCAGTGGGATTAGTTTGGAGACTGATACAGGGCTATGGGGAGAGAGCAGGGCAGTGGGATTAGTTTGGGGCTTGATACAGGGCTATGGGGAGAGAGTGGGGCAGTGGGATTAGTTTGGGATTGATACAGGGCTATGGGGAGAGAGCGGGGCAGTGGGATTAGTTTGGGGATTGATACAGGGCTCTGGGGAGAGAGCGGGGTAGTGGGATTAGTTTGGGGATTGATACAGGGCTATGGGGACAGAGTGGGGCACTGGTATTACTTTGGGATTGATACAGAGCTATGGAGAGAGAGAGGGGCAGTGGGATTAGTTTGGGATTGATACAGGGCTATGGGGAGAGAGTGGGGCAGTGGTTTTAGTTTGGGGATTGATACAGGGCTATGGGGAGAGAGCGGGGCAGTGGGATTAGTTTGGGATTGATACAGGGCTTTGGGGAGAGAGTGGGGCAGTGGGATTAGTTTGGGGATTGATACAGGGCTATGGGGAAAGAGCAGGGCACTGGGATTACTTTGGGATTGATACAGAGCTATGGAGAGAGAGAGAGGGGCAGTGGTTTTAGTTTGGGGATTGATACAGGGCTATGGGGAGAGTGTGGGGCAGTGGGATTAGTTTGGGATTGATATAGGGCTATGGGGAGAGAGCAGGGCAGTGGGATTAGTTTGGGATTGATACAGGGCTTTGGGGAGAGAGTGGGGCAGTGGGATTAGTTTGGGGATTGATACAGGGCTATGGGGAGAGAGCGGGGCAGTGGGATTAGTTTGGGATTGATATAGGGCTTTGGGGAGAGAGCGGGGCAGTGGGATTAGTTTGGGGATTGATACTGGGCTATGGGGAGAGAGTGGGGCACTGGGATTACTTTGGGATTGATACAGAGCTATGGAGAGAGAGAGGGGCAGTGGGATTAGTTTGGGTTTGATACAGGGCTATGGGGAGAGAGTGGGGCAGTGGGATTAGTTTGGGGATTGATACAGAGCTATGGGGAGGGAGTGGGGCAGTGGGATTAGTTTGGGTTTGATACAGGGATATGGGGAGAGAGTGGGGCAGTGGGATTAGTTTGGGGATTGATACAGGGCTATGGGGAGAGAGCGGGGCAGTGGGATTAGTTTGGGATTGATACAGGGCTATGGGGAGAGTGGGGCAGTGGGATTAGTTTGGGATTGATACAGGGCTATGGGGAGAGTGGGGCAGTGGGATTAGTTTGGGACTGATACAGGGCTATAGGGAGAGAGTGGGGCAGTGGGATTAGTTTGGGATTGATGCAGGCTATGGGGAGAGAGTGGGGCAGGGGGATTAGTTTGGGGATTGAGACAGGATTATGGGGTGAGAGTGGGGCAGTGGGATTAGTTTGGGGTTTGCAAATAGAGATCAGAAATTGCTGCTCTCTCTAACCCCAAAAGGCTATGACTGCTGTACTTCTGACGTTGCCGAGAAACCTGGATGAATAACCCGACAGAGATGACCATTACAGGCTGCGGACAGACTTGAACTTGCAAGCTTGCTGTGAAGGATGGTGTGTTAAAAAAAACCTCACCTGAATCAAAGACTCTTTTTCCTTTTATTATTTTTACCCCTTTCCACCTCTCTGTGTTTGTCTTGTGTGCGTGTATATGAAAATGAAAAAAATGAAGATCGCTTATTGTCACGAGTAGGCTTCAATGAAGTTACTGTGTAAAGCCCCTAGTCGCCACATTCCAGCGCCTGTCAGGGGAGGCTGGTACGGGAATCGAACCGTGCTGCTGGCCTGCTTGGTCTGCTTTAAAAGCCAGCGATTTAGCCGAGTGAGCTAAACCAGTCCAGAGGATGTGGGCCAAATTAAAGTGTAGAAATTAGTTAATAGTTGAATATTATTCTTGTTATAAATAAGGAGTAATTATGTATAAACTAACAAACCTAGTGACTGTAATTATTGAGCAGCCAAGGGTATCTTTGTAAGAATAATTGTTTAACCCACTTGGGTTCTGACCCCCGGGTCAAGTGGGGCTAGAGTTGACCGTGTACTGACCCAGGGTGGCGTAACATATTCCTGGATCAGAGACGTCTTTATCAGCACTTACCGTGAAGAACTATGATCGCTTTAGGCTCAATGGTTCCTGGGAGTGTCTCATTACCTGGCAAACGAGAATGGATAGATAATCTGTCTTTATTTGGTTGTAACTTTCACATCTCCAAAATGTCTCATTAATTCACTGTGACACATAGAACATAGAACATAGAACAGTACAGCACAGAA
Source organism: Scyliorhinus canicula (assembly GCF_902713615.1). Taxonomy (NCBI): domain Eukaryota; kingdom Metazoa; phylum Chordata; class Chondrichthyes; order Carcharhiniformes; family Scyliorhinidae; genus Scyliorhinus; species Scyliorhinus canicula. The sequence goes on from NC_052174.1 coordinate 11,328,393, forward strand.
CAGGCCCTTCGGCCCTCAATGTTGTGCCGAGCAATGATCACCCTACTCAAACCCACGTATCCACCCTATACCCGTAACCCAACAACCCCCCTTAACCTTACTTTTTAGGACACTACGGGCAATTTAGCATGGCCAATCCACCTAACCCGCACATCTTTGGACTGTGGGAAGAAACCGGAGCACCCGGAGGAAACCCACGCACACAGGGGGAGGACGTGCAGACTCCACACAGACAGTGACCCAGCCGGGAATCGAACCTGGGACCCTGGAGCTGTGAAGCATTTATGCTAACCACTGTGCTATCGTGCTGCCCTATTGACACAGCAGAGTTTTCCAAAGTGTGGGTCGCGACCCGCAGGTGGATGATGGGCAGGCCGTCGGGAGCGATCGGACACGCCGTTCCTGCCCAACAGCGGCCTCTGACTTTTACATCGAGAATGGTGGCCGCTATCACCTTTCAAATGGAAATAAGTAAGGCTGTGCGGGGTCTTCCAGCCAGGAGTGGCAGTAGAGGGCAGGTCATGCGCCCTGCACACACACACTCAGTGTCAAGCACCCTCCAGGTATGTTCCTTTGGTGGCAAATCATAGAGCGGACGTGCTGGCATTTGCCCGCTGCTGGCAAGCAAGACAAGTGAACGGTGAAGATGAATGGTTTTCTTCATGGTTTAGCACAGGGCTAAATCGCTGGCTTTTAAAGCAGACTAAGGCAGGCCAGCAGCACGGTTCAATTCCCGTACCAGCCTCCCTGAACAGGCGCCGGAATGTGGCGACTAGGGGCTTTTCACAGTAACTTCATTTGAAGCCTACTTGTGACAATAAGCCATTTTCTTTTTTTTTCAGATGGCCAGAGACTCAAATAGGCAGTTTACCTGTTAGACAGGAACTTACAACAGAATCTGCTGGAGAGGGCTGCACAGGAGAGTCCCAGACAGGGCAGAGCAGTGCTACAGAGCTCCAGGGCTTACAAAGAAAAACTTAACTCAGGAACAAAGATGATTTCTCGCGGTATGGTTTTGTCAATAGTGCCAATGAAAATAAGGGATACAAAGCTCATGGCTGTTATGTGCAGGGAAGTACTGGCAAATGAGAGAAGTTTCAGATTTTGATAGGGAAGTGGTGGGTGAAAAATTTCTTTTGAGATTGAGACCTCAGAGTCAGTTATTAACTTACAGCTGACTCTAAATTAAAAGGCTGCGCTGCTGTAGCTGACCTGTAATGCCGCGTTAAAAAGACATGATAAAAGCCCATGTGGCTGTCAGCATTCTGGTGCATCTCCCAGGAGTATTGAGCGCTGAGTAAAACAAGCATTTTGTTGCTGTTGCCCTTCAGGACGACCTACATGTGCAAGATTGGATTTTCCGTTTACATAAAGGTGAAGACAGGAACTGGCTGTAGTCGGTGCCTAATCTGTGCATTGACCTCTCCTCCTTTGAACCTGATTCAAGTGAGATTGTGAGGGCCAAGCAGGATACGCTTTCGTAAAAGAGGTAAGTAAGCGTGTCACCTGTTGCGAAGGTCGGCCGACGTGGGTCGCTAAGGTCGGCCAGTTGGCAAAGGTGGGGCCCGAGGAAAAAAGTTTGAAAATGCTGAGGTAGAGGGCGACAGTAAAAACAGTAGGGCAGAACCTTAAGACCCCAGTACTTACCGGACAGATCTGGAATGACCTTGGGCTCATTGCTTCCCTGGTGTGTCACATTACCTGGGAAATAAGGAGGAACAACTTGCCTTTATAATAAGCCTTTCAGGCTCCCAGAATGCCGCAATGCAATTCACAATTAATTTCGCTTGAAATTGATTGGCGACTGCCCACTCACAACCTTTGGACTCAGATGTACAGTTGATAGCATTGAGCCAAACTTCCATTGTTCTGCAGAAGGGTCTTATATCGGTATTTCAATATACTCTTTCATCTGCTAATAAATCTGACTGACAGTTTTAGCCTGCATGCATTGACACAGTGTCGAGCAATTCCCAGCTGGGTGGGTGGGCTGAATGATTCGATGTTCCAATATAACACTGCCTTTTAAGTGATGTTATGTACAATTTTGTAACAGGAAGCTATAGTAAAGAACATCTTTATAATCCAGGCTCCACCTTGTGCTCCTCATATCTGACATTCTCTTACTTACAAGCGGTGTTATGGGCCAGGGTTTAGAGAACCCCAAAGTGTATCATGGAGTTCACCTGACCCCCAACTTTTAATAGATTTTAATAGCACACGGCCCACTCTACAGGTGTGGTACAACAGAAATGGAAAAGTATTTTTAAAGCAAAACAATGTTTATTCTATGAACTCAAGTTAACCTTTTTAAAACATACAGTGAACATCTTACCATTAATTCAAATACAACCCCCAAAGAATACAACACTAAGTAATCCTTTAAGCTTTCCTTTTAACATCCATACGACTTAAAACACCTTTTTACCAGAAGCACATCAGGTTTACATTCACCACTGAGAACATTTCTAATTCTGAATTCACCAAATGATCAAGAGATAGTCTTTTGACGGCAGAGAGCTCAACAGTGCAACTGCTCTGTCTGGCTTCAGCTCCAACCCTGAAAAAAACTAAAACACAGCCTGCAGCCTGCTCAAAAATGAAAGTAAAAAGCTGACAGACAGCCCAGCTCCACCCACTCTCTGACATCACTGCAGCAATAAACACCCATTTCTCTCACTACAGATATTTATATACACAACCATGTATAAACACCCATTTCTTAAAGGTGCACTCACATGACAGCGGCCCTGAGATTTTCCTCCATCGGAGAAACTTTTACAAGCACTTACCACGAAGGACTGAAGGACTCATTGGTTCCTGGATGAGCCTCATTAGCTGACAGGCGAGAGGGAATAACCTTTATATTGTACCATTCCCATCTCCAGACACCATGTAAAACAGAGGGACAGAACCTCGAGACTCCAGTACTTACCGGACAGATCTACGATGGCTTTGGACTCGTTTCTCCCATGATGTGTCGCATTCCCTGGGAGATAAGGAGGAACAACTTGGCTTTATACCTGTCGTTGCACCGCCACACCACAATGCCGCCGTGTAATGCACAGTGCATTTCGCTTGAAGTTGATTTGAAACTGCTCATTTTTGCCAACGTTTACAATGTACACACAGCAAGATCCCACACTGAGTAAATGGGTTCAGTGATTAAGCAATCTGCCTTTATTTTCACTGAGGGTGCTTGCAGGCGGAATGTTGGCCTGGGCTGTGAGCAGGCACAGATACCCTGTGATGAATGGAGAAATTATTATATATATTGCCAGAAATCTCCGGACATTGGGATTCCCTTTTCCCACTGGCAGTGGGTTTTTCCAGAGACCTAGGGCGGCCTCAATGGGAAATCCAATTGATAAGAGAGCCGCCGCAAAACACCCAGAATCATAGAATTCACAGTGCAGAAGAAGGCCATTCGGCCCATCGAGTCTGCACTAAATTTATGCTAATAAATCCGACTGACCATTTTAGCTTGCGCGCATTGATAGACAATTGCCTGCCACTTGACAGCATTGGGGGGTGCAGTGGGAATGTGACGCTGTCTCCCACTGATGACATAAGGAGCACATTGGTAAAATCGGATTGCTACCCTCTCACTGTGGGTCAGTAACCTTCGATTGCTCTCGTAAAGAGCTAGCACGGTGTCGATGGCTTGAACGGCTGAAGTCCGTCCTGCCCTGTAACGGCCGCAAACCATCTGCCACCCTTTCCCCGCTTAACCTTGTGGGCAACCCACGTGCCTGCCTGGCTTAAATGTCTCATTAATTCACCGTGAGGCTCTGTAGAGGCCAATAGTGGGGCAGAAACTCGAGATTTCACGACTTACCGGACAGATCTGTGAGGGCTTTGGGCTCGTTTCTTCCACCATCTTTCGCCTGACCTGGGAGAAAAGGAGGAACAACTCGCCTTTATACCATCGTTGCACATCCTCCAGAATGTCATCAGTTAATTCCCAATGAACTTTGCTCGAAATTGATTTGCAACTGCCCATTGAGCCAAAGGTTACAATATACGCACAGCAAGATCCCAGGCTGAGCCAATGGGATCGCTGATTAAGCGAGCGTGCTTTTTTTCCACATTGACAATGCTTGTGGGAGGAATGTTGGCTCGGACTGTGGGCACGAACCGATACTCTTATTCGAGCCGTGTCATGGAATCTATTACCCCCACCTGAGCAGGTAAACTGAATCCTCTTTGGGTCACACCTGGAGGACAATGCATGCGAGGGTGAGCATTCATTTGGAAAAGCACAGGGACATCCCCCCCCCCCCGAGTAATTCTTCTCAAGGCCTGGTGCGGGGATTGAACCCACAACCTTCTGATGGTGCGGCGGCACAGCCGTCCGCACTGCTGCCTCACAGCGACCAGGAACCCAGGTTTGATTCCGACGATGGGTGGAGTCTGCGCGTCCCCTCCCCGTGTCCGCGAGGGTTTCCTCCGGGCGCTCCGGTTTCCTCCCACAGTCCAAAGACGTGCAGGTTCGGTGAATTGGCTACGTTGCACCTTAGTGTCCAACCATGCGCAGATTAGGTGGGCTTACGGGTTAGATGGACGGAGTTGGCCTCAGTACGACGCTCCTTCAGAGGGTCAGTGCAGACTCGATGGGCCGAACGGCCTCCTTCAGCACTGTCCGGATTCTATGGACTCAGATGTCCAATTAATTATCTCCGTTTCGATTCCACGTGTAGTTATGGTGGAATTGGAGCGGCTGTTCACTAAGTTATTAGACGGACTCACCAGATTACGGGCCAGTGACAAACACTGTCTCCCCAGTTAATGGTCGCTCACTCTCCATGATGGCGAATGGACGGGAATTTTTGGTCGCGCCCTTCGAACCTGAAACTCCCTCCTGAGGTCAACGTATCGTTTAACTATCCCGTCAAATTGTGGCTCCCGCCCTCGATGATTCCAGCGGAGGGTAGGATGGGGAAGCCTACCCGAATATCTTGACCACTTTGATTAAATCGGCCCTTAGCTGTCCGCAATCTAGGAAACGGATTATTCCGTTTGTCTCCCAATTTCCTCCTCGCCAGTTCACCCTTTGGGTCCGGGCGTTATTCTGGGAAATGCACTCCCTCCGATCGGTGTTTGCCGAGGCGAGGGAAGGGGGAGGGGATGGGGGTGGGGGGGGTGGGACAGAGGCTCGAGTCTGCGCCGCGCCCGTCTGTACCTGGTACAATATGGAGCTGGGTACCGCCCCCGATCATTCGAATAATGGGCAGGGGCTCCAGAAGCTCGATGACGCAGACGTAGCGGCCGGCGTCGCTGGCTCGGGCGTCGCTGATTCGCAACGTGGCGCTGCGGGATGGCAGATCCGCGTCGAGCGTCATCCTCCCGCTGTCATTGCCCACCGTCGCGCCGCCTGGCACTAGCCTGTAGATGTCGCTCTCCGGCAGATCCCACTGGAAGTTCACCCTCTGCGGCTGCTTCCTGGGACGGTCGAAGCGGCAGCTCAGAGTCACGGCGGCGCCTTCCTCGGCTTCGAGCGACACGGGTAGACTGATGGACGGCTGCTCGGGCACAGGCCCCTGTTAGAGAAGACCAGGCATTGGGGTTAATCAGGCCCTTGGGTCCTAACCTCCAGCTCAGAATGTGTGTTCAACCCCCAGGAGCTGAAGAAGAAGTTGCATTTATATAGCGCCTTTCGCTCGCACAGGATGCCCCAGAGCGCAATGCAGCCAATGACATACCTCCTGGTGTCTTCCCCCTGTTGTGTTACAGGGAACCAATCTGCGCACAGGAAGCTCCAACAAGCGATGATGTGATCGGGCCCTCATCAGCTGTTCTGGAGATCTTCCTTCAAGGAGAACTTGGGCCCCAGGATAACGCTGAATGGCCACGGGAGCTCCCACATCCTCCTGTAAGGGTAGTCGGGACGTCAGCTTAACTCTCCTGTGAAAAGAGTACCGGTGGCAAGGCAGCACTGCCTCGGTACTGCGTTCGAGAGTTAGCCGGGGTTCCCACACTCCCGTCTCTGGAGTGGAGCTCGACCCCACACCCTCCTGCCTGAATGGTGAGGGTGCGAGTCTCTAATTCACAGATAACAAGGCAGGCTGGCGCTACAGTGCAGTTACTGAGGGAGTGCCGCACTGTCCGAGGTGCTCGCACAGAAAGATAGGCGATCTGGTCATTATCACGTCACACGTTTTGGGACCTTCGAATGCAACAAATTGTATTTCCCATTTCACGTTCAAAATCTACCTCATTGGCTGCAAAGCACATGGCAATGTCCTGAGATTATCAAACATACTCAGAAACGCAAGTATACACTGTCCCCATCAAACACTCCCAGGACAGGTACAGCACGGGGTTAGATACAGAGTAAAGCTCCCTCTACACTGTCCCCATCAAACACTCCCAGGACAGGTACAGCACGGGGTTAGATACAGAGTAAAGCTCCCTCTACACTGTCCCCATCAAACACTCCCAGGACAGGTACAGCACGGGGTTAGATACAGAGTAAAGCTCCCTCTACACTGTCCCCATCAAACACTCCCAGGACAGGTACAGCACGGGGTTAGATACAGAGTAAAGCTTCCTCTACACTGTCCCCATCAAACACTCCCAGGACAGGTACAGCACGGGGTTAGATACAGAGTAAAGCTCCCTCTACACTGTCCCCATCAAACACTCCCAGGACAGGTACAGCACGGGGTTAGATACAGAGTAAAGCTCCCTCTACACTGTCCCCATCAAACACTCCCAGGACAGGTACAGCACAGGGTTAGATACAGAGTAAAGCTCCCTCTACACTGTCCCCATCAAACACTCCCAGGACAGGTACAGCACGGGGTTAGATACAGAGTAAAGCTCCCTCTACACTGTCCCCATCAAACACTCCCAGGACAGGTACAGCACGGGGTTAGATACAGAGTAAAGCTCCCTCTACACTGTCCCCATCAAACACTCCCAGGACAGGTACAGCACAGGGTTAGATACAGAGTAAAGCTCCCTCTACACTGTCCCCATCAAACATTCCCAGGACAGGTACAGCACGGGGTTAGATACAGAGTAAAGCTCCCTCTACACTGTCCCCCATCAAACACTCCCAGCGTTGGTCGAGCTGGGGGCAGAGTGATATCCCAATATTTAGTGTCATTTTCAAACCAGGGTGGATTCAGTGGAAGGCTGTTTTGATAAACGTGACAGCCTCGTGGAGAATGAAACAGAGGCTGGGTGAGGATCGTCCTGCGCTGTTCGTGTTGTGTCTACAGGAGCGACTCAGAGTTCCTGAACACCCGATGTGCTGAGAATCGTGAGGAGATACTCCTCTTTCCGCCGGCAATATTCAACCTCTGGGAAGATAAACCACTCGTAACATTCCCCCCACTCTCCCCGTGAGAGATTCACTCGCTAAGCTGCCCCCAACTCCCTCCTCAACCCTGCCAAATCTTCCTTTCTGCACCACTGTCCGGCTGGGTGACTGGGGCCAGCCAGCTGAATTGTCACTGAGTTTGTTCATTGATTTAATCGATCCAACCCAAAACCGGACACTTTTGGATGATTGGGCAGACAACCGGGGCCAGTGGATGTATCTAAGTGGGAAATAGGTGGACTCCGGTTCCAATTCTCTTCCCCCACACTGAGAGCGAGTTAAGGCCGACCTCCATCATTCCCGGAGCTGGCCGCTCGTCCGTCATGATTGGCTTGAGAGGGGGTGGGGGAGGGCGGGAGAGAGCAGGAGTCTAGTGTTGAGGTGGAGCCATGATCATAGTGAATGGCAGCATAGGCTCGATGGGCTGAATGGCCTCCCCGTGCTCCTATTTTCTCTGTTTAGTTGGACAGGCAAATTGGACAGACAGACAGGCTGATGGACAACAACACTGGCCGACAATAAATACAGGCAGATTGACGAACAGCTACAATTGCAGAACATGGCGGGTTGACCTGTTTTACGTACCTGCAGTCATTAACAGCCAGATCACCGTGACAGTGGGCAGCTTCACACTCATATCTGCCCCCTCCTCCGCTGGCTGGGGACGAAACTCGGGCCCTAGGTCCCCTCACGACTCTCTCTGTCTCACACTGGGAGACAATCGGCGTCTGGAGGTTGGACTGCAAACTGAACCCTGTGCAGAGGGACGGCAACTCTCAACCCATCAGAAGGCTGACTGCACGAGCGTCCCTTCCTGCCCCCCCCCCCCCCCCCCCCCCGTCTGCACACGACACAAATTGACCTTTGCCAGTCATCAGCCAAGGGGCCAATCATGGCTGGGCAGCCGGATTCAGACTTACCGTCTCTGGGTGATGTCGTCAACGGGTCAACCACGAACTTTCGGCCTCTCTCCAGTTCCTCCTCCGCTCGTTAAGGGACGTGTTTCGCAATCGCAAAGGCTTGTCGGTGTCAGGTCACAGCCAAAGCGTCTTTTACTCTTTATTTTTTTGAGCATATTTTTTATCGGCAACATTGACAGAATTTTTAAAAAATGGAGCTGGGGCGTCAGACGCGACAAAGAGGAAAGCTGTACATTGTCGGAACGATCAGCGTCGGGGTCCCTCGCTGTGGCTCAGGCACTGGATCATTTCTTTTACGGCCACGTTTGATCTTTCGGAGGGTATGTCAGGTCCCACTGGGGCCCCGCCGCTTGGCGGGGAGGGCTTGCCTCCAGTTTCCCCCCTCTGTGTCCTGGTGTGGTTGCCGTTTCTCCCCTGGCTCATCTGTAGCCGTCATTCCGCAGGGGAAGGGAGGGGAGGGGGCTAGATCTCCCCCCCCCCCCCAACCCCCCATGGCCTTGAGGCCTTCGATTCAGGCTGCGTCTACTTGGTACCCCGGTTTCCCCCCGTGCAGGCGAGGGCCTGTGCTCCCACCAGTAGGTGGCTCTCCTTGCCATTCCATGCCTGTTCCTCTGAAGTTCTCCTCTCTCTGGTTGGCCATCCTTAACCCATCCAGTCCTGTTTCCCCCACCCCCCAATCCGCACCTCCCTACCTTCCCCTCTCCTCCCCCTAGCTAGCTCCATTCCCCCCCCCCCCCTCCCCTCCCCTCCCCACCCCGGCACCTCTCGCACTTGTCCTCCTCCTCCGGGAAGAACCCGCTCTCGCATGTCTTCGTGCGGCGTGGAAAGAGGTCATTCGGCCCATTGAGTCCGCAGCGACCCTCGGAAAGAGCTCCCTACCTAGGCCCCACTCCCCCGCCCTCTCCCCCAACATATCCTTTTGGACGCTGAGGGGAAATTTAGCACGGCCAATCCGCCCTCACCTGCACATCTTTGGGGTGCGGGAGGAAACCGGAGCACCCGGAGGAAACCCACGGAGACATGGCGGGGGGGGGGGGGGGGGGGGGGGGGGCGAACGTGCCGACTCCGCGCAGACAGTGACCCGAGGCCGGAATCGAACCGGGATCCCTGGTGCCCTGAGGCAGCGGCGCTAACCACAATGACACCGGGTTGACAGCCTCTCAGCTGTACAAAGTCGAAATGCAGAAGGGAGAGGATTTTCCTCACTAAATCCTCTTCTTAGCATCGCGCCATTGACCATTCAAGGGCCGCCCCGGGAGTTTGGGCTTGTGCAGTGACTGGGGATCAGGATTGGGGGGGGGGATGGGGTGGGGGGGGGGGGGGGTGAGAGTCAGGGCGAGCAGCCCTCAGGGTCGATGTTTAGTATTAACCACATCAATCAGCGCCCAATCATTGTCGGAAACCTTGAACCCGCCCGTTCCTGGTATTAGTCAGGTCAACCTTCTCAGAACGGCTTCCAAAGCATCTGTCCCCAAATACGGAGGCCAATACCGTTGGGGCAGCACGGTAGCACAGTGGTTAGCACAGTTGCTTCACAGCTCCAGGGTCCCAGGTTCGATCCCCAACTTGGGTCACTGTCTGTGCGGAGTCTGCACGTTCTCCCCGTGTGTGCGTGGGTTTCCTCCGGGTGCTCCGGTTTCCTCCCACAGTCCAAAGACGTGCAGGTTAGGGTGGATTGGCCATGATAAATTGCCCTTAGTGTCCAAAAAGTTTAAGTGGGAGTTACGGAGGACTGGAGGATAGCAAATGTGGTCCCTTTGTTCAAGAAGGGGAGTAGAGATAACCCCGGTAACTATAGGCCGGTGAGCCTAACGTCTGTGGTGGGTAAGGTCTTGGAGAGGATTATAAAAGATACGATTTATAATCATCTAGATAGGAATAATATGATTAGGGATAGTCAGCATGGTTTTGTGAAGGGTAGGTCATGCCTCACAAACCTTATTGAGTTCTTTGAGAAGGTGACTGAACAGGTAGACGAGGGTAGAGCAGTTGATGTGGTGTATATGGATTTCAGTAAAGCGTTTGATAAGGTTCCCCACGGTCGGCTATTGCAGAAAATACGGAGGCTGGGGATTGAGGGTGATTTAGAGATGTGGATCAGAAATTGGCTAGTTGAAAGAAGACAGAGAGTGGTAGTTGATGGGAAATGTTCAGAATGGAGTTCAGTTACGAGTGGCGTACCACAAGGATCTGCTCTGGGGCCGTTGCTGTTTGTCATTTTTATAAATGACCTAGAGGAGGGCGCAGAAGGATGGGTGAGTAAATTTGCAGACGACACTAAAGTCGGTGGAGTTGTAGACAGTGCGGAAGGATGTTGCAGGTTACAGAGGGACATAGATAAGCTGCAGAGCTGGGCTGAGAGGTGGCAAATGGAGTTTAATGTGGAGAAGTGTGAGGTGATTCACTTTGGAAAGAATAACAGGAATGCGGAATATTTGGCTAATGGTAAAATTCTTGGTAGTGTGGATGAGCAGAGGGATCTCGGTGTCCATGTACATAGATCCCTGAAAGTTGCCACCCAGGTTGATAGGGTTGTGAAGAAGGCCTATGGTGTGTTGGCCTTTATTGGTAGAGGGATTGAGTTCCGGAGCCATGAGGTCATGTTACAGTTGTACAAAACTCTAGTACGGCCGCATTTGGAGTATTGCGTACAGTTCTGGTCGCCTCATTATAGGAAGGACGTGGAAGCTTTGGAACGGGTGCAGAGGAGATTTACCAGGATGTTGCCTGGTATGGAGGGAAAATCTTATGAGGAAAGGCTGATGGACTTGAGGTTGTTTTCGTTAGAGAGAAGAAGGTTAAGAGGTGACTTAATAGAGGCATACAAAATGATCAGAGGGTTAGATAGGGTGGACAGCGAGAGCCTTCTCCCGCGGATGGGGGTGGCTAGCACGAGGGGACATAGCCTTAAATTGAGGGGTAATAGATATAGGACAGAGGTCAGAGGTGGGTTTTTTACGCAAAGAGTGGTGAGGCCGTGGAATGCCCTACCTGCAACAGTAGTGAACTCGCCAACATTGAGGGCATTTAAAAGTTTATTGGATAAGCATATGGATGATAAGGGCATAGTGTAGGTTAGATGGCCTTTAGTTTTTTTTTCCATGCCGGTGCAACATCGAGGGCCGAAGGGCCTGTACTGCGCTGTATCGTTCTATGTTCTATGTTCTATGTACGGGGACAGGGTAGAGATGTGGGCATGAGTAAGGGCCGATGCCTACTCGCTTCACCCATCGATGTCCCTTCTTACGTCCGCTTCACAACTTACTGTCCTGATATATTTGTATTTGGGCTGTCTCTTTTCCAGAGGGAACCAACATTGATCCCGCTATCCCGCGCCCTCATTCTCTCCCCATGGCCTCCATATCTTCCTGTCTCTTTGTCTGCAAAGCCCTCACTGGAGTCTCTTTGTCCTTACAGCCCATACGAGCATACATGGCAACATACGAATAAGGAGCTGGCCTGGCAGATGGGTTGGCTCGTTCTTTCAAAGAGCTGGCATGGGTCGGATGGGCAGAAGGGGCTCCTTCTCTCACAGGAGTTGCTGATGCATGAACCTCCAGCCCGCTGTGCTACTGAAGAGGCCCCGTGGTCATGGGGGCCCTCGTAGATCCCGCCAGCTCTAAAGCCTGGACGACCCCATGGTAAGTTATGAGGGCCACCTCAAAATGGAGGAGGGCACCCTCGGAGTCGTCAAAACCAATAATTATTAAAGGGAAGCAACAGTCAGAGGGAAACACCCTCCACTTGGATCATTGAGTTTACAGGGTGGCTGGAGAGTCAACTCTTTTGTGTTTAATAATGTGAGTCTGGCAACTAAATCGTGCTCACTGTGCTTGATCGGTTTAAGTCTGGGTCCAGACTCAGCGCAAAGTAATCAGACGCCACAGAAGCTACTCAAGGCGTGTAAGCATACTGTAAGCATGGCTTGGATATTTTGTGGTTGCAGAGATATTTTAAACGAACATGTTGCACACTTTTGTCGTGTGAGAGTACCTTTAAGAAATGGATGTGTATATAAATATCTGTAGTGAGAGTACCTTTAAGAAATGGGTGTCTATAAATGGGTGTGTATGTAAATATCTGTAGTGAGAGTCCCTTTAAAAAATGGGTGTTTATTACTGCAGTGATGTCAGAGAGTGGGTGGAGCTGGGTTGTCTGTCAGCTTTTTACTTTCGTTTTAGGCTGTTTGCTGCAGGGTGTGTTTTAGTTTCGTTTTCAGTGTTGGAGCTGAAGCCAGACCAAGCAGCTGTTCTCTCTGCCATCAAAAGTCTATCTCTTGATCATTTGGTGAATTCAGAATTAGAAATGTTCTCAGTAGTGAATGTAAACCTGATGTGCTTCTGTTAAACGGTGTTTCTTTCGAATTCTGGATGTTGTTTGGGAAGTTATTAAGGATTACTTAGTGTTGTAGTCTTTGGGGGTTGTATTTGAATTAATGGTTGCTAAGATGTTCACTGTATGTTTTAAAAAGGTTAACTTGAGTTCATAGAATAAACATTGTTTTGCTTTAAAAAGTACTTTTCCATTTCTGCTGTACCACACCTGTAGAGTGGGCCGTGTGCTCCCCATACCGCAATCTATTAAAAGTTGTGGGTCAGGTGAACTCCATGATACACTTTGGGGTTCTCTAAACCTCGGCCCATGACAATTTGGAACTAATGCAATCGCTGCATAGCTCCGAGCTAGATATAAGCTACAACACTCAACTTTGATGTTTGCGTCTCACCCCTCTGACTCTGACGCCCGCCCACCCCAGCCCCCTCTCCCCCAGTAGAGAGGCCCCCTCTTCGATTTGGCAGCCTCTGGAGTTGGCGATGGGCGAGGCTGGTAACCCGCCCTGAATTGGCGGCTTTATGGGGGTAAGTTGATTGCCTGGCTCAGGGCACGAGGGCAGCAATCCTGACCTCTCCGGGGGAGCCTGCCTGGAAGCAGGGATGTTTGAGGTCGACCATGCCAGTGTGGCGAGCAGCCCTCCATAACTCACCCACCCAGCGCCCGCCAAACCCCCGGGGACCCTCACCACCTCAAAGCTCCACCACCGCCAGCTGTGGAGATATTCCAGCTTCGAGACCCGGGCACAAAGGGGAAAGATCAAAGAAGGAGACGGAGAATGGTTTAATGCGCACGGCTCAATTTATTAATTTCTCAATCATTTCAATTACAAAATTGGAGCCTGGTGATCAGTGACTGGATTGGCTGTCTGTTGTTTCACTGGAGAAAAGAGCATCTTCGAAATGGGCCTAAACTAGTCTTGAACCGGTCTCCCCTTTCCCCGAGACCCTCCTTAAACTCCCAGTGTCCTGCCAGGGAGCATGATGGGATATCCTCCGTGTTGGTTTACAGGTGCAACAGGTGATTAAGAAGTTTTGTCCTTCATTGCTGGAGGGATGGAGTTTAAGACTAGGGAGGTTATGCTGCAATTGTATAAAGTGTTAGTGAGGCCACACCTGGAGTATTGTGTTCAGTTTTGGTCTCCTTACCTGAGAAAGGACGGACTGGCGCTGGAGGGTGTGCAGAGGAGATTCACTAGGTTAATCCCAGAGCTGAAGGGGTTGGATTACGAGGAGAGGTTGAGTAGACTGGGACTGTACTCATTGGAATTTAGAAGGATGAGGGGGGATCTTATAGAAACATAAAATTATGAAGGGAATAGATAGGATAGATGCGGGCAGGTTGTTTCCACTGGCGGGTGAAAGCAGAACTAGGGGGCATAGCCTCAAAATAAGGGGAAGTAGATTTAGGACTGAGTTTAGGAGGAACTTCTTCACCCAAAGGGTTGTGAATCTATGGAATTCCTTGCCCAGTGAAGCAGTTGAGGCTCCTTCATTACATGTTTTTAAGGTAAAGATAGATAGTTTTTTGAAGAATAAAGGGATTAAGGGTTATGGTGTTCGGGCCGGAAAGTGGAGCTGAGTCCACAAAAGATCAGCCATGATCTCATTGAATGGCGGAGCAGGCTCGAGGGGCCATATGGCCGAATCCTGCTCCTAGTCCTTATGTTTGTGTTCCTGGATGGGTACGGCCGTAAGACCATTCAAGAAGCCTGACACCACCCAAGGATGAAGCAGCCCCACTTATCTGGCGGGTGTTCTCCCCCCCCCCCTCCACCGCCCACGCACAGCGGCAGCAGAGTGCGCGCCCTCAACACGACGCGCTGCAGGGGGCGCTGCTCGTCGTCCACACCCATTGTGGGGCATTGACGTAAACAATGGAGGCCAGCGGGTCAAGGCCTGGCTGGGGAGGGGGGGGGCGGTCAGCCAGGCAGGCAGCAGCGGGGGAAGGGGGGGTGGGGCAGGTGGAGCCGGAACAGGAGAGAGAGAGAGAGAGAGAGAGAGACGCTCCACCTCCAGGCAACCCGGGGCTACAGGTTCGGGGTTGGGTCCACAGAGGTGTCACACATCTGGATGTGCACGTGAGAGGTAATTCCCGGGTAGACACTTTGCATTCTCAGCAACTGGCCGATAGTCTCTCCTTTGGCGACGTTCCCAGAGTAGCTCTGTGGCTGGATGTAGAAGATCTTCACGCAGTAACCTGGAGTTGGAGAGATTCAATTGAAGAGAGATTGACCCCACACTCCACAAGAGTAGTTCTCTAACATTGACCCCGCACAGTGTCTGCGACTGCCACACGTAACCATCTATTAGGCTTTAGCGCATGTTCACGGACATGCTTGCTTTGGCGCAGAGCTGGTGGAAGGTTCCCCCAGTCGAATAGTGGCCGGTTGAACCCTGCTTTTAACCCTTCCATAGCCAAAACAATTGCTGCCGTTGGACTTGAACCCAGAGCGTCTAGTCCAGAGGTAGGGGGCGCCACCCACTGCACTGTAAGACCCTCAGAGGGCCCTCGGAGTCGGATGCGGGTGTTGGAGAGCGTGTTGCCCATCTCTAATTGCCCTTTGTTGGAACCAACAATTCTACGGACACGTGCTTGTAGGATTAGAATAGCGGTTTTAATATACTCACAACAGAGCCAGCCTGTTAGCCATTGAACTTTCGGTGAACTGGCCGGCTGACCATGTGGCACTGATCTATATACAGCAGCTCCCGGGGGAGGAGTCCTGGGCAGAGCCAAGGGAGAAGCCCCGTACAACTCGAGCATTCCCAGAGCTACTCCCCCTGGAGGACAGGTAGTGCATCTGCACTTACAATACAGACACATGTATATACAGATTATAATCCGGTGTGAATCACATTCACCACACCCTTGAACGGAGTGTCTCCCTCGGCCATTTTGGTAAAGGGTCAACCACCTTGCCCTGGGCCTGGAGTCACGTGTAGGCCAGACCATGGTAAGGACGGGAGATTTCCTGCCCCCAAGTGAACCAGGTCGATCGATAATTGTTTCATGACTCCACATATAAGCCAATGAGTTGGATCGAACCCTCGGCTCCAAGAGCAGTGGGCCCAGGCTTCCAGGTTTCTAGTCCAGTGACATTACCGCTACGGCAATCTCCCCTCACTGATCGCTCCAATCGCTGGATTCGGAGGCCAGAGGGTTCAACGTTAGACCAGCACCTTCGACGCTGCAGCGGTCACTACATGCTGCACTGTAGGGGAAGGTTGGTATGAATTAGGAGCAGGAATAGGCCACTCGGCCCCTCGGGCCTGCCCCGCCGTTCAAGTAAATTCCGGCTGAGCAGATTGAGGCCTGTACTCCGCTTTCCTTCCTGCCTCCCTCCACCCCTTTGTCGGTCAAAACTCCGTCTCACCCGGCCGCGAATATATTCATTGACCCGCCTCCACTTGTCTCTGGGCGGGAGGGGGGGGGATTCCACAGACTCGAGACCCTCCTGAGAGACGGAAGGATCGAGAACGAGGGCACGGCGGAGGCAGGTTCAGGCGAGGTTTCCCAGAGGGCATTTGGAGCATTGTCTGAGGAGAACGTGCCAACAGAAAGAGCAGGAAGAAGCCATTCAGCCCCTCGAGCCAACTTCGCCATTTGAAGAGATCGTGCCTGATCCTGCCGACAACTCAAAACTGCGTCCCCGTGACCACCCCCCCCCCCCCCCACCAGATAACCGTGCGCCCCCTTCTTTACCGAGAATATATCCACCTCTGCCTTAAAAATATTCAAACGCACGGCCTCTGCAGGAAGAGATATCAGGCAGGCGAATCTCTCAGGGCCACCCGTAAAGGTGTGACGGGTGGGAGGAGGTGAGCGGCCCTTGCTGAGGGCCAGCACGACACAACGGGCCGAATGGTCGCCCTTCTGTCAAACGGGCCTTGTTTTGAAGGCCTACGGCCTGGGTTTAGGCTCCGCCTGCCAGAGAAAGCGTGGGGCAGAGAATCCCGTGAATGTGGTCAGGAGATTTTATTCCCTCCCTGTCCTGGGGTAGCTCCATGTGCCCCCCCCCCCCCCCACCCCACCCCCCGAGCACTTGGTCGGGTATAATACTTGGCACCTCCCGCGTAGGCCAGGATTCGGGTCACATGGTCGGCGGAGTTACGCTGGAAGCTGGGAGGCGCGGAGTGCTCCGAAATCCTCTCTCACCCGATCCACGCAGCATCACCCCGTTGTTAATCGCGTTGCTCCGGCTGTAGGGATTCGCCCTTCTCACCAGCGTGCCATCGAAGGGGGCGTAAACATCCGATCCATCGCTGCAAACCACGTCGACCCCCTTGTGCGTGCGGCTACCCCTGCGGTCAACAGGACACAATTAGCCCCCCCCTCGGCCTTCTCCGTTCAAACCCCGGGCTGCGATCTGCTCCATTCCTGGTGGCCTCCCCCGTTACTGAGTCCACGCTCCCGCCAACCCCCAGATCCCGCGTCAGACACCGGCCAGTGATGGTGGCATTTCACCCAATCAAATCTCGGGGAGGCCGAGGGCATCGATTTCAATCCCTGTACCAAATACAGGCCGGAGATCTCCGGTCAATGTGATTCTCCGTCCTCGCCTATCCCATCACCCCATCCACCTTCATCCCCCTTCACCCCATCCTCCCTCACCCCCCCCTCCACCCCCTTCACCCCATCCTCCCTCACACCCCCTCCACCCCATCCTCCCTCACCCCCCTCCACCCCTTCACCCCCATCCTCCCTCACCCCCCCTTCACCCCCTCCTCCCTCACCCCCCTCCACCCCCTTCACCCCCATCCTCCCTCACCCCCCTCCACCCCCTTCACCCCCATCCTCCCTCACCCCCCTCCACCCCCTTCACCCCATCCTCCCTCACCCCCCCTCCACCCCCTTCACCCCCATCCTCCCTCACCCCCCTCCACCCCCTTCACCCCCATCCTCCCTCACCCCCCCTCCACCCCCTTCACCCCATCCTCCCTCACCCCCCCCTCCACCCCATCCTCCCTCATCCCCCCTCCACCCCCATCCTCCCTCACCCCCCTCCACCCCCTTCACCCCATCCTCCCTCACCCCCCCTCCACCCCATCCTCCCTCACCCCCCTCCACCCCCATCCTCCCTCACCCCCCCTCCACCCCCATCCTCCCTCACCCCCCCTCCACCCCATCCTCCCTCACCACCCCTCCACCCCCTTCACCCCATCCTCCCTCACCCCCCCCTCCACCCCATCCTCCCTCATCCCCCCTCCACCCCATCCTCCCTCACCCCCCTCCACCCCCTTCACCCCATCCTCCCTCACCCCCCTCCATCCCCTTCACCCCATCCTCCCTCACCACCCCCCTCCACCCCATCCTCCCTCACCCCCCTCCATCCCCATCCTCCCTCACCCCCCCCTCCACCCCCTTCACCCCATCCTCCCTCACCCCCCCTCCACCCCCTTCACCCCATCCTCCCTCACCCCCCCTCAACCCCCTTCACCCCATCCTCCCTCACCCCCCTCCACCCCCATCCTCCCTCACCCCCCCTCCACCCCCATCCTCCCTCCCCCCCCTCCACCCCCTCCACCCCCATCCTCCCTCATCCCCCCTCCACCCCATCCTCCCTCACCCCCCTCCACCCCCATCCTCCCTCAACCCCCTCCACCCCCATCCTCCCTCAACCCCCTCCACCCCCATCCTCCCTCACTCCCCCCCCTCCACCCCCTCCACCCCATCCTCCCTCACCCCCCCTTCACCCCCATCCTCCCTCACCCCCCTTCACCCCCATCCTCCCTCACCCCCCTCCACCCCCATCCTCCCTCACCCCCTCCACCCCCTCCACCCCCTTCACCCCATCCTCCCTCACCCCCCTCCACCCCCATCCTCCCTCACCCCCCTCCACCCCCACCCCCCTCCACCCCCTTCACCCCCATCCTCCCTCACCCCCCTCCACCCCCATCCTCCCTCACCCCCCTCCACCCCCATCCTCCCTCACCCCCCTCCACCCACTTCACCCCATCCTCCCTCACCCCCCTTCACCCCATCCTCCCTCACCCCCCTCCATCCCCTCCCTCATCCCCCTCCATCACATCCTCCCTCACCCCCATCCCCCCTCACCCCCCTCCATTACATCCTCCCTCACCCCCATCCCCCTCACCCCCCTCCATCCCCTCCCTCACCCCCCCTCCACCCCCTTCACCCCATCCTCCCTCACCCCCCTTCACCCCCATCCTCCCTCACCCCCGCTCCACCCCCATCCTCCCTCACCCCGCCTCCACCCCCATCCTCCCTCACCCCCCCCACCCCCATCCTCCCTCACCCCCCCACCCCCATCCTCCCTTACCCCCCCACCCCCATCCTCCCTCACCCCCCCCCACCCCCATCCTCCCTCACCCCCCCACCCCCATCCTCCCTCACCCCCCCACCCCCATCCTCCCTCACCCCCCCACCCCCATCCTCCCTCACCCCCCCCCCCCACCCTTCACCCCCCCCCCTCCCCCTCTTTCAGTGGGCTCAGCTTCAGCAGTTTATTTGACGACCTTCAAGCAAAACAATTTAACAGGTAGAAGGTTCCGGATAATTCCGAATATTTCTTGTTGACGGACAGCCCGGCTGCCACAAGGCGGTGATTACCTGGGTGCTCCATAAGCCCCGCTGCCCCAGGTGTCACTGCCTCTCACTCTGTTTGTCGGGTTCCCAGCGCAGAGTGACCCCCACCTCCGACCTGTTACTGTACCAGGCAGAATCCAACAGAGAAATGGGACAATGCAATAAGAATAATCATCTTTATTATTGTCACAAGTAGGCTTACATTAACACTGTGATGAAGTTACTGTGAAAATCCCCTAGTCGCCACATTCCGGCGCCTGTTCGGGTACACTGAGGGAGAATTCAGAATGTCCAATTCACCCAACAAGCACGTCTTTCGGGACTTGTGGGAGGAAACCGGAGCACCCGGAGGAAACCCATACAGACACGGGGGAGAACGTGCAGACTCCGCACAGACAGTGACCCAAGCCCGGATTCGAACCTGGGACCCTGGAGCTGTGAAGCAACAGTGCTAACCACTGTGCTACCGTGCCGCCCCCTCAGTTCAACTGCTTATACACGAGACAGCCCCTCCGACACGGCAGCACTCCCTCGGTACTGCATCAAGAAGGAGAGCCAAGAAATGTGTATTCACGTTCCAGTGAGGCGACTTACCCTGAGTGAAGAGAATAAAGAGGACGATTCCCCTCAGCATCTCGGCGCTTCCGAATATCTGGGGAGAGATTTTCAGTTATTAGAACAAAGAACAAAGAAAAGTACAGCACAGGAACAGGCCCTTCGGCCCTGCAAGCCTGTGCCGACCATGCTGCCCGTCTAAACTAAAATCTTCTACACTTCCTGGGTCCGTATCCCTCTATTCCCATCCTATTCATGTATTTGTCAAGATGCCCCTTAAATGTCACTATCGTCCCTGCTTCCACCACCTCCTCCGGCAGCGAGTTCCAGGCACCCACTACCCTCTGTGTGAAAAACTTGCCTCGTACATCTCCTCTAAATCTTGCCCCTCGCACCTTAAACCTACGCCCCCTAGTAATTGACCCCTCTACCCTGGGGAAAAGCCTCTGACGATCCACTCTGTCTTTGCCCCTCATAATTTTGTAGACCTCTATCAGGTCGCCCCTCAACCTCCAGCGTTCCAGTGAGAACAAACCGAGTTTATCCAACCTCTCCTCATAGCTAATGCCCTCCATACCAGGCAACATCCTGGTAAATCTCTTCTGCACCCTCTCTAAAGCCTCCACATCCTTCTGGTAGTGTGGCGACCTGAATTGAACACTATACTCCAAGTGTGGCCTAACTAAGGTTCTATACAGCTGCAACATGACTTGCCAATTCTTATACTCAATGCCCCGGCCGATGAAGGCAAGCCGTATGCCTTCTTGACTACCTTCTCCACCTGTGTTGCCCCTTTCAGTGACCTGTGGACCTGTACACCTAGATCTCTCTGACTGTCAATACTCTTGAGGGTTCTACCATTCACTGTATATTCCCTACCTGCATTAGACTATCCAAAATGCATTACCTCACGTTTGTCCGGATTAAACTCCATCTGCCATCTCTCCGCCCAAGTCTCCAAACGATCTAAATCCTGCTGTATCCTCTGACAGTCCTCATCGCTATCCGCAATTCCACCAACCTTTGTGTCGTCTGCAAACTTACTAATCAAACCAGTTACATTTTCCTCCAAATCATTTATATATATTACGGACAGCAAAGGTCCCAGCACTGATCCCTGCGGAACACCACTAGTCACAGCCCTCCAATCAGAAAAGCAGAGTTGTCTTCTCAAACGTCATTAACATTGGACACGGCTTGACCGAGATTTAACCCTTCGAATGCTATGAGTGACTAAAGGTGTCTGTTCCGTCATCGCAATCTGTCTTCCTGCAGCCCAATAGAATTCGAGAATCTTCCAGCATTTCCAGCAGGCCATTCAGCCCATTACATCTGTGCTATCTCTTTCTGGAAGAACCACCTAATTGGACACAATGGCCCCCGAAAATTTCCTCCCGTTCAATATTCATCCAATTTGCTTTGGAACGTTATTATTGAATCTGTTTCCATTGCCGTTGCAGACAAGGTTTACAACAAAATCGTCTCCTGACCTTTCCTCCAGCTCTTTCCCCAATTTAGCTTCAATCTGCGTTCAACCCTGTGGTTGGCCACCGGCCGATCAATGGAAACAATTTCATAGGAACAGAGAAACAAAGAGCAGGAGGAGGCCATTCAGCCCTTCGAGCCTGCTCCGCGTTTCATTATGATCATGGCTGATCATCCAACTCAATAGCCTAATCCTGCTTTACCCCCATATTCTTTGATCCCCTATTGCTATATCTAACTGCTTCTTGAAAACGTACAATGTTTTGGCCTCAACTACTTCCTGTGGTGATGAATTCCACAGGCCGACCACTCTCTGGGTGAAGAAATGTCTCCTCATCTCGGTGCCTAAATGGTCTACCCCGTATCCTCAGACTGTGACCCCTTGGTTCTGGACCCCCCCCCACCATCGGGAACATCCTTCCCGCATCTACCCTGTCCCCATCGGGAACATCCTTCCCGCATCTACCCTGTCCCCATCGGGAACATCCTTCCTGCATCTACCCTGTCCCCATCGGGAACATCCTTCCTGCATCTACCCTGTCCCCATCGGGAACATCCTTCCTGCATCTACCCTGTCCCCATCGGGAACATCCTTCCTGCATCTACCCTGTCCCCATCGGGAACATCCTTCCTGCATCTACCCTGTCCCCATCGGGAACATCCTTCCTGCATCTACCCTGTCCCCATCGGGAACATCCTTCCTGCATCTACCCTGTCCCCATCGGGAACATCCTTCCTGCATCTACCCTGTCCCCATCGGGAACATCCTTCCTGCATCTACCCTGTCCCCATCGGGAACATCCTTCCTGCATCTACCCTGTCCCCATCGGGAACATCCTTCCTGCATCTACCCTGTCCCCATCGGGAACATCCTTCCTGCATCTACCCTGTCCCCATCGGGAACATCCTTCCTGCATCTACCCTGTCCCCATCGGGAACATCCTTCCTGCATCTACCCTGTCCCCATCGGGAACATCCTTCCTGCATCTACCCTGTCCCCATCGGGAACATCCTTCCTGCATCTACCCTGTCCCCATCGGGAACATCCTTCCTGCATCTACCCTGTCCCCATCGGGAACATCCTTCCTGCATCTACCCTGTCCCCATCTGGAACATCCTTCCCGCATCTACCCTGTCCCCATCGGGAACATCCTTCCTGCATCTACCCTGTCCCCATCGGGAACATCCTTCCTGCATCTACCCTGTCCCCATCGGGAACATCCTTCCTGCATCTACCCTGTCCCCATCTGGAACATCCTTCCCGCATCTACCCTGTCCCCATCGGGAACATCCTTCCTGCATCTACCCTGTCCCCATCGGGAACATCCTTCCTGCATCTACCCTGTCCCCATCGGGAACATCCTTCCTGCATCTACCCTGTCCCCATCTGGAACATCCTTCCCGCATCTACCCTGTCCCCATCGGGAACATCCTTCCTGCATCTACCCTGTCCAGTCCTGTTAGAATTTTATAGGTTTCTCTGTGAGATTCCCCCCTCATTCTTCTGAACTCCAGTGAGAACAATCTCAACCGACTCAATCTCTCCTCGTACATCAGTCCCGCCATCCCTGGAATCAGTCTGGGAAACCTTCGCTGCACTCCCTCGAGAGCAAGAACATCCTTCCTCAGGTAAGGAGACCAAGACTGCGCACAATACTCCAGGTGTGGCCTCACCAAGGCCTTGTATAATTGCAGCAACACTTCTCTGCTTCTATACTCGAATCCTCTCGCTATGAAGGCCATTAGCCTTCTTTACCGCCTTCTCTACCCCACGCTTACCTTCAGTGATGGATGTATGAAGACACCCAGGTCTCGTTGCACACTCCCCTCTCCTGATTTATGACTATTCAGTTAATAATCTCCCTTCTCGTTTTGGCGACCAAAGTGTATAACCTCACATTTATCCACATTGCACTGTATCTGCCCTTTCATTCGCCCACTCACTCAACTTGTCCAAATCACACTGAGGGATCTCTGCCTCCTCCTCAGCTTACCCTCCCACCCAGGTTTGTGTCATCTGCAAATCTGGAACATTTAGTTCCCTCATCTAAATCATGAATGGGTCAGCATGGTAGCATGGTGGTTAGCATCAATGCTTCACAGCTCCAGGGTCCCAGGTTCGATTCCCGGCTGGGTCACTGTCTGTGCGGAGTCTGCACGTCCTCCCCCTGTCTGCGTGGGTTTCCTCCGGGTGCTCCGGTTTCCTCCCACAGTCCAACGATGTGCGGGTTAGGTGTATTGGCCAGGCTAAATTGCCCGTAGTGTCCTAAAAAATAAGGTTAATGGGGGTTGTTGGGTTACTGGTATAGGGTGGATACGTGGGCTTGAATAGGGTGATCATTGCTCGGCACAACATCGAGGGCCGAAGGGCCTGTTCTGTGCTGTACTGTTCTAAAAAAAATATATATCGTGAATAGCTGGGATCCCGGCACTGAACCCTGTGGTATACCACTCGTCACTACCTGCCAATTTTCAAAAAAGACCCGTTTATTCCTCCTCTTTGTTTCCTGCCTGCCAACCAGTTTTCTATCCACACTACCCCCAATCCCATGCACTTTAATATTTAATCACTTCTGTGGGACTTCGTCGAAAGCTTCTGAAAGTCTAAATATACTACATCCACTGGCTCCCCCTCATCAACTCTACTAGTTACATCCTCAAAGAATTCCAGTAGATTTGTCAAGCATGATTTCCCCGTCATAAATCCAAGCTGACTCTGTCCGATCCTGTCACTGTTTTCTAAGTGCTCAGCTGTAAAATCTTTGATGATGGATTCTAGAAATTTCCGCACTGCCAACATCAGTCTGGCTGGTCTGAAATTCCCTGTTTTCTCTCCCCCCCCCCCCCCCCCCCTACTTTTTAAATATGGAGTTACATTAGCCACCCTCCAATCTGTAGGAGTCCCGTACCAGCCTCCCCGAACAGGCGCCGGAATGTGGCGACTAGGGGCTTTTCACAGTAACTTCATTGAAGCCTACTCGTGACAATAAGCCATTTTCATTTTCAACTGTTCCAGAGTCTGTAGAATCCTGGAAGATGACCACCAATGCAGCAACTATTTCCAGAGCCACCTCCTTAAATACCCTCATTTACTTTCTCGAAACGTATTCGAGATTGGGAACGCCTCTACTGAATCCTCCTTTCCACTCAGAGCAGGCCCCCCTCAGTAAAGAGATCCGAGTAAATTCACTGAGGTCGTGTGGGGGGTAGAGACAATTGGACGGTCGTGTTTGACAGACAAGTGGTTGAAAGAAGGGGATTTTGGTCATTACCTGTCTTGCTGATCCAGCTGAATGCAGGAGTCTTCTCGACCCTCTCTTTCCCCGCTCTTCACCTGAAAGCGTTTTTATCTCTTTCTCCCGTAATCATTAACTGCTTACCGTACAGACAAGGGAAAAGTGGACTGAGAACAAGGTCGGCGAATCATCTGAGGACAGCTGATGACCCGAACTCCGATATCCTCTGTCGCAAACCCCAGCTGAACACTTGTCAAAGCTGCTGAGGCGGTCATTGACCAAAAGCCACGCAGTGTTGGCCCCCAAGCTTTTGTTGACATCTGTTCAATGATTAATCCCAGGGACCTGACCCTTGATGGAGCAGGGCGAGGTGAATCGGGGTGGCAGAGCAAGAGGAATGGTCTGGGTGAATATCGACCAGCTCCTCGTTACCCAACAGGGTGGCGGGGCCTACGCACCTGAGGTGAGGTCCGAATTTCTGTGTCCCTTCGCGAGCAAGTCGGGGGAGCAGAGACAGGAATCCATCAGGTTATTTACGCGTCACCCAAACTGGGCCTTTATTTGTCTACTCTCTCAGAGAGCTGGCAAATATTGATCAAGGCATTTTGGAAAAAAAAATGAACCCTGGGAGGTGAGCAACTCTCGTAAGGACCACCTCCCAAATTGCTGCCATTTCAGAGTCACCCACAATGCCGTGGGGTCAGAGGTCACCTCCAGGCCAGGCCCGGGCAAGGACTAAATCGCTAAATCTGATAGGATTCGGCCATTCAGCCCCTCGAACCCGCTCCGCCATTTAATACGATCATGTCTGGTCTCACCTCCACTTCCCTGTCCACACCCCGTGACCCTTCAAACCGCGACTAATTGAAAAACTATCCAGCTCCTCCTCCAATGTGTTTAGTGTTCCCGCGTCCATCGCGCGCTCTGGGGTTGAGTTCCATAGATTCGCCACCCTTTGAGTGAAGCAATTCCCCCTCAGTTCTGTTTTTAATCTCCCCCCCCCCTCAGCCTAAAACTACATCCTCGCGTTCTAGAATGTCCAACAAGGGGAAACATCAGCTCTTCATCCACCCTTCCAATCTCCTTTATCCTTTTTCTAAATTCCAGCGGGCGAAGGCCTCAACTGCTCAATCTCTATTCACAAGACAATTCCTTCCCTCCCTCTCTCGTTCATCGAAGATCTATCCAGCTCTGACTCAAAAATATTCCAAGATTCTGCTCCCGCCGCCTGTTGAGGAAAAGAGTTCCAGAGACTCCGTCCTCTGAGAGAAAATATTTCTCCCCATCTCCGTCTTAAAGGGGCCACCCCCTTATTTTTAAACGGCGACACCCCCCTCCCACCCCGCCGAGTTCTAGATTCTTCCACAAGAGGAAACATCCTCTCCACATCCCCTCCTGTCAACACCCCGTCAGGATCTTAAAGGTTTCGATCGAGTCGCTGCTCACTCTTCAAACTCCAGCGGATACAAACCCAACCTCGCCAACCTTTCCTCATCGTCCGTTCCTGGTCTGTGCTGCCATATATACCCGAAATGAGGCTTCCGGAACTCTCCGTCAACTCATCCTATCAACACAGTCCTTCCCCCACCCCACCCCAATGTGACCCCGAGTGACTATTTTCTCCTCCAGACAGCCGGCGAAACTGAGGCCAACTCCTGGAGTCGCCATCAATGCTGATTCGGAGGGGGGCATTTCTTGGCCCTGTGTAGGCGGCACTGGGTGAACCCATTAAACTACCGAGAGAACATCGTCAACAGCAGGGAACGGAATCTTCCATCAGATTCCAGCTCTGTTGCTTTGAGGGCGATCCCGTTGGTGGGAGCTAAAAAACGTTCCGAGGCGGATAATCCCTGGCGGAATGACGGAACGCTGTGCGAGCGAGCAAGAACGTTCCTGGCACCCAGAGGTGAAGGGGTTAATGGTGATGGCTGAGGCCCAGGCCTCTGACATCACTGAAGCCTCAATCAGGGTCATTCCCTGACCTCTGCTGGCTGCACTAGGGGCCTGTAACCCCCTGGTCTCAGTGCCTCTTGACGTGGACAGGTTGGTACCTTGCCCAGTGACTGCAGACGGGCACAGGCTGGGCTGACAGCCAGCTGACAGGCCCGTCATCAGATCACATCTTTTGCTGACATCCGCTGTTCAGACTAAATGGATTAAAGGCCAAGTTGACAAGCTGGAGAGAACGTGATCCTGGAACTGAACCCAAATAACAGCAGTGTCCTTTGGAGATGCGAAACTGAAATCTGGTTATAGTTCAGCAACAGGACTCATCAAACGCATCCGAGTTAGATACAGAGTAAAGCTCCCTCTGCACTGTCCCCATCAAACACTCCCAGGGCAGGTACAGCACGGGGTTAGATACAGAGTAAAGCTCCCTCGACACTGTCCCCATCAAACACTCCCAGGACAGGTACAGCACGGGGTTAGATACAGAGTAAAGCTCCCTCTACACTGTCCCCATCAAACACTCCCAGGACAGGTACAGCACGGGGTTAGATACAGAGTAAAGCTCCCTCGACACTGTCCCCATCAAACACTCCCAGGACAGGTACAGCACGGGGTTAGATACAGAGTAAAGCTCCCTCTACACTGCCCCCATCGAACACTCCCAGGACAGGTACAGCACGGGGTTAGATACAGAGTAAAGCTCCCTCTACACGGTCCCCATCAAACACTCCCAGGACAGGTACAGCACGGGGTTAGATACAGAGTAAAGCTCCCTCTACACTGTCCCCATCAAACACTCCCAGGACAGGTACAGCACGGGGTTAGATACAGAGTAAAGCTCCCTCTACACTGTCCCCATCAAACACTCCCAGGACAGGTACAGCACGGGGTTAGATACAGAGTAAAGCTCCCTCTACACTGCCCCCATCGAACACTCCCAGGACAGGTACAGCACGGGGTTAGATACAGAGTAAAGCTCCCTCTACACGGTCCCCATCAAACACTCCCAGGACAGGTACAGCACGGGGTTAGATACAGAGTAAAGCTCCCTCTACACTGTCCCCATCAAACACTCCCAGGACAGGTACAGCACGGGGTTAGATACAGAGTAAAGCTCCCTCTACACTGTCCCCATCAAACACTCCCAGGACAGGTACAGCACGGGGTTAGATACAGAGTAAAGCTCCCTCTACACTGTCCCCATCAAACACTCCCAGGACAGGTACAGCACGGGGTTAGATACAGACTAAAGCTCCCTCTACACTGTCCCCATCAAACACTCCCAGGACAGGTACAGCACGGGGTTAGATACAGAGTAAAGCTCCCTCTACACTGTCCCCATCAAACACTCCCAGGACAGGTACAGCACGGGGTTAGATACAGAGTAAAGCTCCCTCTACACTGTCCCCATCAAACACTCCCAGGACAGGTACAGCACGGGGTTAGATACAGACTAAAGCTCCCTCTACACTGTCCCCATCAAACACTCCCAGGACAGGTACAGCACGGGGTTAGATACAGAGTAAAGCTCCCTCTACACTGTTCCCATCAAACACTCCCACGACAGACAGAGTGAGAGATAGAGAGATGGAGAGAGAGAGAGAAAAACAGTTTGAAGAGATTTCCCAGATTAGGGATCAATCTCCAGGTTTTCGCTAAACTCTCCAGTTCAGTGTTGTGGGTGCCTCTTCTAACGATTCATCGCGTTTCCCCCATCCCGAAGACTTTTCGAAACCCCGGCTAAGCCCCACATTGGTCCGACGCTCGTGCCGACAGAGAAGGAAACCCCAAAGCAGGACCAGGTGATAATTATGAATCGGGGAGGCCATTCTGCCCGTCCGATTGGATTCCGTTCCCATGATCTGGAAGGCCCTGCCTGAAATATGGTGGGAGGAGATCGAGAAATAAAATCCAGAGAGGAAGTGGATAAATACTTGCAGAGGGTAATCGAGGCTACGGTGGGGGGGGGGGGGGGGGGGGGGGGGGGCGCAATGATTGGAAAGTTCTTCCATAGAGCTAGCACAGGCAGGATGGAGCAAATAGCCACTTCCTGCACTGCATCATTCTAGGAACGACTCTATCTGGCTGTGACTCATTCCGATCATACATAACCTCCTCGTATCGGTTCTACATTTGCCTTCCGCTAGCTGTGCGTTAGCAAAGCCGTATCATAGATTATCATAGAATTTACAGTGCAGAAGGAGGCCATTTGGCCCATCGAGTCTGCACCGGCTCTTGGAAAGAGCACCCTACCCAAGGTCAACACCTGCACCCTATCCCCATAACCCAGTCACCCCACCCAACACTGACGGCAATTTTGGACACTAAGGGCAATTTAGCACGGCCAATCCACCCTAACCTGCACATCTTTGGACTGTGGGAGGAAACCGGAGCACCCGGAGGAAACCCACGCACACACGGGGAGGATGTGCAGACTCCGCACAGACAGTGACCCAAGCCGGAATCGAACCTGGGACCCTGGGAGCTGTGAAGCAATTGTGCTATCCACAATGCTACCGTGCTGCCTAAAAAGAATTAAAAAGAAACATTTAGCTGTCAGTCTCTCTTCAAACTCTCTTCGTTTCTTTTTTAAACTTATTTTTTTACCAATTAAGGGGCAATTAAGCGTGTCCAATCCACCTATCCTGCACATCTTTGGGTTGTGGGGGCGAGACCCATGGGGAGAATGTGCAAACTCCCCACGGACAGTGACCCAGAGCCGGGATCGAACCCTTAGACTTCAATTTATTCAGCCCAGATCTATTCTTATCTCAATGCAATGATTGCTGTTTCCTAAATGCTCCCCCCCCCCCCCCCCCCACTAAGACTTGATCCATTTGGCCCACTTCATATCCGAGGACCAGGTCCTGCAATGCCGCCTTTCTTATAGGACTAGATAGATACTGCTGTGGAAAATTCTCCTGAATGTACTCGGATCATGAGTGAATGTGCTATCCATGACGATCTCAGTCTCAGGGAGTTATCGCGTTGATTCTTGCCACCGTACAACTTCCAAATCCCGGAGCTCAGGCTTCGGCAACTGATGATGCTTCCTGCAAAAATGGCTGTCCGGGACACAGGAAGCTTTCTGAGTTCCCACATTGCACAGGATGCGCATCTCAAAATTGGAGCAGCCCTGTTATTCCTTTATTTGTTGCTACTGATAAAGAACCTTACCAATAAGTCATGTGAGAGTACCTTTAAGAAATGAGTGTTTATAAATGGGTGCGTATCTGTAGTGAGAGTACCTTTAAGAAATAGTGTTTATTACTGCAGTGATGTCAGAGTGTGGGTGGAGCTGGGCTGTCAGCTTTTTACTTTCGTTTTAGGCTGTTTGCTGCAGGGGGTGTTTTAGTTTCGTTTTCAGAGCTGGATAGCTGCAGTCACAGCCAGAAGGTGTATGAATCTCTCTCTGTAATCTAAAGCCTGTAAATCGATCCTTTGGTGATTTAAAACTAATAACTGCTCTCAATAGTGACTTTAACCTGATGTGCTTCTGGTAAAAGGTGTTTCAAGTCTTATGGATGTTAAAAGGATAGCTTAAGGATTACTTAGTGTTGTAGTCTTTGGGGGTTGTATTTGAATTGATGGTAGCTAAGATGTTCACTGTATGTTTTAAAAAGGTTAACTTGAGTTCATGGAATAAACATTGTTTTGCCCCCCCCCCCTCATGATTCTGCCACCCTTCCGGGTTTGATTCCAGATGGGACCCACCATATTTGGCCCCACTCGTCTTTCCCGCCGGGAACCTCCCCAGGCTCCAGAATTTTTCTTCAAATTTAGAATAGCCATTTCTTTTTTCTTTCCCCCAATTAAGGGGCAATTTAGCATGGCCAATCCACCTAGCCTGCGCATGTTTGGCCTGTGGGGGTGACGGGGGGAGTGGAAACTCCACACGGACCTGCGTACGGGATCGAACCCGGTTTCCTCGCCGCCGTGAGGCAGCAGTGCCAACCACTGCGCCGCTGGGCTGCCCCCAGGCTCCAGAAAAATGACCGCGGCGTGGGAGGCTTGCGACAGGAACCACGTCGGAACAGCCAGAATTCCCGCGCGGAACTAAGATCTGGGGTGGGATTCTCCATGCGTCTTTAGCAGCCGGATTCTCCGGGAGGGAACGTGCCACCGGAGAGCCCTGGCAATGTTCAGTAAAGGCCAGGCGGAGTCGAGAGGAAGGTGAGACGCCAGGTAGACATCTGAAGGGATTTTCAGATTCGCGCGAGATTACTAGTCCGTGAAACAAGAGTTAGAACAGCTATGGCTGGATCTCATAGTTTATGCTCAGACAGAGGATTCCTACAAGGGGTGGTGCAAAATCCTGGACTGGATTCATCGTTAAAAGTGGAGCAGAAGCTTTGTTTCAAAGTGTCATTTGCAAAACCCGGACTGGATTTCGGAATACAAACCACCAAGGGAAAGCATTATTATAAGGCGAGATTCTAAAGCGTGTTTGTTGGGATTGGAGTTTGGAAACCCTCATGTGACAGTCACCCCTGGGGGGACTTGTAGAATCCCTGCAGAGCAGAAGGAGGCCATTTGGTCCATCAAGTCTCCACTGCTCCTGAAAGAGCACGCTACCTAGATCCAATACCCCACTCTATTGTGGTAACCCTACCTAGGGACAGTTCAGCAAGAGCAATCCACTTAACTTGCACCTCTTTGGACTGCAGGAGGAAACCGGAGCACCCGCAGGACACCCACGCCGGTACAGGGGAGAAGGTGCAACCTCCACAGTCACCCGAGGTCGGAATCAAACCCGGATCCCAGGCGCTGTGAGGCACCAGTGCGAACCACTGAGCCACCGTGCCGCCCCTATTCCGAGAGAGAAAACCACAGACACCGTCTTGGGTTCCCGGCAGAATGCGTGTATTAGACCATAACCATCCTGTCTGCTTAAAAGGGACTTTATGAGTGAATGAGACCATTGTAGTTTAAGGTGCATTTTGTAATCCACGGTAACCTTTAACTTTGTGTGCAATTGTTGGGGGGAGGGGAGAGAGAGCAAAGATGTTACAAACCAATTGTTTCATCAATATTTGTTCATTAGCGGTCCTGGGACTTTGTTACTCCGTGTTTAAGAAACGAAAAGTAAAAGTTACCATCGATCTTCCTGTTCAGCGATAACATCAACTGGGATTGTAACATACAAGAAAATGAACGGTTCTATCAGGGCCGGATGTGGTGGGGAGTATATTCAGGAAGCCGGTGCACGGGGTTCCTGCCGTGAGTTGAAGATTGATCATGCTGTGATCAGCGACGGAGCGGAGTCTTCCTCAAAGCATGGTCAGCGTTACTCAAACTCTCACCATGAATCCTCTTCACTTCTCTCCGCATCCGGATGGACTGTGTCCCCCCCCCCCCGCCCCCCCCCCCCCCCCGCTCGCTCCTGGCAAGGTGGGCCCAGCCCCGAGCCCCACCCTGTGCTTTTTGTGATTCCCCGTCCACATTGTCCAGAGAATCATCGCGACTGAAAAATTCAACAAGGGTTTATACATTTTCCGGATGATCAAAAGAAACGCCGTGATCCCAGAGGGAGTGCGGCCATCGTCAGAACCTGTGGGATTGAGGAGGAGAGGGGGCAACAAGAGAGAGAGAGAGAGAGAGAGAGGGGGGGAAGAGAGTGATAGGCTAGAGGGAAGGGAAAGTCAGAGAAAGGAGGGCGAGAACGGGAAGGGAGAAAGAGAGAGAAAGGAGGGAGGGAAAGAGAAGGGAGATCTTGGGAAAATGTACAGACAAAGGAGAGAGATATTTAGAGAAGAAGTTATTAAAAAGCAGAGGGGTAGAAAGAGAGAGGGAATTGTCACAAGTAGGCTGACATTAACACTGCAATGAAGTTACTGTGAAAGTCCCCTCGTCGCCACATTCCGGCGCCTGCTCGGGTCACAGAGGGAGAATTCAGAATGTCCAATTCACCTAACAAGCACGTCTTTCGGGACTTGTGGGAGGAAACCGGAGCACCCGGAGGAAACCCACGCAGACACGGGGGGGACGTGCAGACTCCGCACAGACAGTCACCCAAGCCGGGAATCGAACCTGGGACCCTGGCGCTGGGAAACAACAGTTCTAACCACTGTGCGATCAAAGCTAACTTTGCAAGTTGCTTTCATAGATCATCTGTGCTCCTAAATTGTCAAGGACAGAGATACTGGGAGGAAATCACAATCTTTATAACCGATTGCTCCACTGGAGCCACATTCTCAAGTCAACCTCCCAAAGCCTGACAGTCCATCTCCAGCGTGGGTTAGATACAGAGTAAAGCTCCTTCTACACTGTCCCCATCAAACACTCCCAGGACAGGTACAGCACGGGGTTAGATACAGAGTAAAGCTCCCTCTACACTGTCCCCATCAAACACTCCCAGTACAGGTACAGCACGGGGTTAGATACAGAGTAAAGCTCCCTCTACACTGTCCCCATCAAACACTCCCAGGACAGGTACAGCACGGGGTTAGATACAGAGTAAAGCTCCCTCTACACTGTCCCCATCAAACACTCCCAGGACAGGTACAGCACGGGGTTAGATACAGAGTGAAGCTTCCTCCACACTGTCCCCATCAAACACTCCCAGGACAGGTACAGCACGGGGTTAGATACAGAGTAAAGCTCCCTCTACACTGTCCCCATCAAACACTCCCAGGACAGGGACAGCACGGGGTTAGATACAGAGTAAAGCTCCCTCTACACTGTCCCCATGAAACACTCCCAGGACAGGTACAGCACGGGGTTAGATACAGAGTAAAGCTCCCTCTACACTGTCCCCATCAAACACGCCCAGGACAGGTACAGCACGGGGTTAGATACAGAGTAAAGCTCCCTCTACACTGTCCCCATCAAACACTCCCAGGACAGGTACAGCACGGGGTTAGATACAGAGTAAAGCTCCCTCTACACTGTCCCCATCAAACACTCCCAGGACAGGTACAGCACGGGGTTAGATACAGAGTAAAGCTCCCTCTACACTGTCCCCATCAAACACTCCCAGGACAGGTACAGCACGGGGTTAGATACAGAGTAAAGCTCTCTCTACACTGTCCCCATCAAACACTCCCAGGACAGGTACAGCACAGGGTTAGATACAGAGTAAAGCTCCCTCTACACTGTCCCCATCAAACACTCCCAGGACAGGTACAGCACGGGGTTAGATACAGAGTAAAGCTCCCTCTACACTGTCCCCATCAAACACTCCCAGGACAGGTACAGCACGGGGTTAGATACAGAGTAAAGCTCCATCTACACTGTCCCCATCAAACACTCCCAGGACAGGTACAGCACGGGGTTAGATACAGAGTAAAGCTCCCTCTACACTGTCCCCATCAAACGCCCAAATACAGGACAGAGGATTGTGTGATGGGTAGTGAATTGGTGAGCTGCTCCATGATGTAACGTACTGAGCATGGTCTGTGGCGGGCGATTGGCCGAGAGCGGACCTGTCCTCTGGCAGGGTAGCCGGACAGCGGAGGGAAGAGTTTTGCCGAGCCCATTTGCGGTCACTTTGTGTCTCTCGATAGCTACGCTGCGAGCTGCTGCGAGTGCAGTGACCGAGAGTCTGTTGCAAGCTCCTACCCCCAGGCCTGTCACCAGCGGTCAAACCTTCTTCCTCATTCTGGTTGTGTAGTCGCTTCCTGGATCCTGAGAACTGCCGGATTATTGCAAGCTTCCAATCTAACGGCAAGATAGACACTGGGATGTCCGTAATTCATGAAAGGTGTTTGACTGCTCTGCCACCCAATGTGCAGCCAACATGTATCATTCGCTGCATTTCCCTCTCTCCCCAATATCCGCTTTTGTCCTCAGTACCTTTAGCACGGTAGCACAGTGGTTAGCACAGTTACTTCACAGCTCCAGGGATCCAGGTTCCATTCCCGGCTTGGGTCACTGTCTGCGTGGAGTCTGCACGTTCTCTCCCCGTGTTTGCGTGGGTTTCCTCCGGGTGCTCCGGTTTCCTCCCACAGCCCAAAGATGTGCAGGTTAGGGTGAATTGGCCGTGCTAAATTGCCCCTTAAGTGTCCAAAAAGTTTATGTGGGATTACTGGGATGGGTTGGAGGCGTGGATTTGGTGGGGTGGTCTTTCCAAGGGGGGACGGGGGGGACGTCGATATTTAAGGCCCGGCTGGTGATCCCCTTTCAGTCCGGCCTCCGCCCGCTCAACGCCGGAGCTTGTGTGCTACGAATCCCACAGAGAAGCCAATCAGCGATTCCCCCCCCCCCCCCCAACCGAGGTCCTCTTGAAGGATACACCTGTCTCTGACTGGGCAGTGCTCTCTCTCCGTACCCCACCGGGAAACCCATTGGGATGTGGCACCGAGTCCCTGTTGAT
>NC_052174.1:11363560-11446060 GCF_902713615.1 Scyliorhinus canicula
GGGTCGGGAACGTTGACAGGATCATGGGGATTTGGGGGACGTTTATCCTCTTTTGGGGGTATCAGCTCAACGTGGGGGAAAGTGAGATATTCCCGATTAATGCCCAGGGGCGAGGGAGGAGTTGGGGGGGGAGGGGGGCGGGGGCTGCCACTTTGGTCGGTAGGGGCAAGGTTTTGTTACCTTGGGATACAAGTGTCACGGAGTTCGGCCTAGCTGTATGAGTTGAATTTGAAGGGGTTGGTGGAGGGAATAAAATCGGACTTCCCGGGATGCGCTGCCGTTGGCGGGTGGGGTCCAGACGGTAACGGTGACGGCGTTGCCGGAGCTTTTGTTTGTGCTCAGGAACCTCCCGATCTTTGTGGCCACGTCCTGTTTCAGGAAGTTTAATGGGACGATTTTGAGGTTGTGTGTGAGGGTGGTGGGGGGAGGGGATAAGGCCACGCAGGCTGGGAGGGTGTCCCTGGAGAGGGATCGGCGGGGTGGGAGGGGGGGGGGTTAGCATTACCGAAGGTGCTGAACGATTATTGAGCAGCGAACACTGCGGCGGTGGGGGAGAATGGGTGGCGGAGGAGCGGTCGGAGACGGCCTCCTGTAAGCGGGTCCGGTTTGAGGGCGCCGTCGTGGGCGCCCCTTCCGTTCTCACTGGCCACGTACTCCACCAGCCCGGTGGTGGTATCAGTGTTGAGTGTCTTTGTACGCGGGTGATACCCTGCTGTGTATTTCGGCAGGAGTTTGGAATGGAAGGTACGTCCGTGTTGGCGCCAATTTGCGGCAATATTCGGTTTGCACCGGCGGGGTCAGATGGGAGGTTCCGGGGTGGTGGCGGGGGGGGGGGGTGGGGGGGGATGGAATAATATTGGGATTTATTTGTGGGAGGGCCGTTTGCAGATCTGGAGGAGCTGGAGGGGACGTGCCGGGTGTCGAAGGGGAACGGGTTCAGGTATCTGCAGCTCAGGGACGTCATGAGGAAGGAGGTGCTGTCGTTTCCGACGCTATCCCCCCCCCCCCCACCCCGGTGCTGCAGGACACGCTCCTTTCTGTAGAGGAAATGGGGACGGAGCAAGGCCTCGGATATATATATATGGGGAGCTGTTCGAGAGAGAGAGAGAGAGAGAGAGAGAGGCCCGGTGGAGGAGGTTCGACATGAGTGGGAGGAGGAACTGAGGGGGGCGTTATGGGCTGGAGTATGGAGTGAGGCCTTGCGGAGGGTTAATGCGCCCTCGTCGTGTGCAAGGTTAAGCCTCGTGCAGTTTAAAATAGTACACATCATTCCGTTTGGTGCTGGAGGACGTCTGGGTTTAAAGTGGAAAAGGGGGTTGGCAGCAGACAGAGTTCCGGGAGGGGTGGGGGGGGGGAGGGCTTTGTTGGAGGTTATGTAAGGGGGTTTGCTGCGGCCGCGTTTGCTTTCGGTGCTTTTGAATATATTTGAAAATGACTCCAGTAAGATGTTTTTCCCCACAAAATGAACGATATAAATGCAATTTTGATTTTCTGTAATGAAATGAAAATGGCTTATTGTCACGAGTCGGCTTCAATGAAGTTACTGTGAAAAGCCCCTAGTTGCCACATTCCGGCGCCTGTTCGGGGAGGCTGGGACGGGAATCGAACCATGCTGCTGGCCTGCTGTAAAAGCCAGCCATTTAGCCCAGTGAGCAAATCATTTTTTTTCCAATTAAGGGGCAATTTAGCGTGGCTCAATCCACCCGCCCTGCACATCTTTGGGTTGTGGGGGGGCAAAACCCACGCAGACACGGGGAGAATGTACAAACTCCACACGGACAGTGACCCAGAGCCGGGGATCGAACCCGGGACCTCGGCGCCCGTGAGGCGGCAGGGCTAACCCACTGCGCCACCGGGCTGCCCTAAATCATTCGTCTTTTAACACAAGCTGTTAAAGATCCACTCACCAGCAGGAAAGAGATTATGACTTGTGGTAATAATAGGGAAGGCATACTCCATACCAACACATCAGAGGGAATCTGCATTGCCAATTGCTGTAGCAGCAACATCCTATGGAGAGAATATAAGATATCATTGGTTATATTATGGAAGTCCTATTTATATCATAAGGGGTGGAATTCTCCGTTTCTGACACTAAGTGTTGACGCTGGGACAGAATACAAAGAACAAAGAACAAAATAGCACGGGAACAGGCCCTTCGGCCCACCAAGCCTGATACCAACCTTGGCCAAAACCCTCAGCACTTCCTTGTGCCGTATCCCTCTATACCCATCTCTGTGGTGAATGCATGAGCTGCCTGTCTAATGAGGTGACCTATTGTGACCTATGACCTGGAAGTGATGATACGGGCTACTTCCTGTTACTGTACTGGAACCCCGGTGGGCTCCGCCTCTGGCTCCGCCCTCACCGGGGCCACATATAGACCGGCCACCTGTGGGCGGCACTCATAGAACATAGAACAGTACAGCACAGAACAGGCCCTTCGGCCCTCGATGTTGTGCCGAGCCATGATCACCCTACACAAACCCACGTATCCACCCTATACCTGTAACCCAACAACCCCCCCCTTCCTTAACCTTACTGTTTAGGACACTACGGGCAATTTAGAAGGCCAATCCACCTAACCCGCACATCTTTCGACTGTGGGAGGAAACCGGAGCACCCGGAGGAAACCCACGCACACACACGGGGAGGACGTGCAGACTCCACACAGACAGTGACCCAAGCCGGGAATCGAACCGGGACCCTGGAGCTGTGAAGCATTTATGCTAACCACCATGCTACCGTGCTGCCTCATCTGCTTGTTTTATTCCTGACCTTTGATCTGGCAAGATGCCCCAGAAATTGGTGAATCGACCCACACACGGCCGATGGGCCGTCTCTGGCGCGTATTGTCCATCCCGAGTCGGCCATTGAGAAGGTGACAGTGGGCAACCCTCTTGATTGGCTGTGATCCGTGTGGTACAGCCGACTCTGGCTAGGCTGGTTAATAAAGCCGAATGTTCACTCACTCTCACGGTCTCTCAGTGAATTGACGGTACCACACCATCCTACCAATGTATTTTCCGAGATGCCTTTTGAACGGCGTTAATGTATCTGCTTCCACAACCTTCCCCTGGCAACGCGTCCCAGGCACTCACCACCCTCTGCGTAAAACAACCTGCCTCACACATCTCCTCTAAACTTTGCCCCACTGACCTTAAACCTCTGCCCCCTGGTGACTGACCCCCTCCGCCCTGGGAAAGATTTGGCCGTCGGCCAGACGAGAATCCCGCCCAAGGTGTTCAATTCAAATGTCACCAAAGCTTTTCCAATGCTGTTCACCAGGATTTGCTTTCCGGAATTTTGCGAGGGTTCGGGGACCGGAGATGTACCTTCACCACACGGATCGCAGCCGATCAAGAGGGTTGTCCACCGTCACCGTATCGATCGCCGAGTCGGAATGGACAACACGTGCCAGAGATGGCCCATCGGCCGTGTGTGGGTCCCATTCACCAATTTCAGGGGCACCTTGCCAGATCAAAGGTCAGGAATACAACAAGCAGCAGGCACGTCCTTTTGGTAATGGATGGGCGTGCCATTGAGAAGCCTCTACACTTCCTCCGCTCTCAATTTGTGTCACGGATTTGAGGCGATTGACGGGTCAGAACCCAGAGGATCAGTCAGCTAACTTACTAAGAGACTTTATTAATCTAACTACAGTTGTCACAAACTTCCTGTAATTCAAGACAATAAAACATGGAAAGGAAATAATGAATTCAGAACGGCCAACGTGCAGTCACCTGACACAAGTCAGGCGTGGGATTTTAATGCATTTTTCAAGAGGCCAATTGTACCAAGGCCCTCATTATTCTCTTACGGGAGTTGAGCATGAAAAAAAAAGAATGGCAATATTTACCAAAGCAGCCGTAACCTGTGAATAAAACAGATTGGCGTTAATGTTGTCCGCAGAGAGTGATTAATTCAGCAAATTAGTACATTCTAATAATAATAATCTTTATTACTGTCACAAGTAGGCTTACATTAACACTGTGTGATGATATGATCTGCATACTCGTCTGCCTTTGGGCCAGAACGTCGGCTTACCATTGGCCCTGGTCGGTCATGTGTCTCTCGACCGATTGGCCGAGAGGCTGAGTTAACCACGCCTCTATCAACGAGGTATAAATGCTCAGAAGCCTGACGATCGTCCCTTTCCACTGTAGACGATCGCCAGGCTGTGTTCTAGTTAATTAAAGCCAGACTTTGGTAAATCACTCGCCTCACGTGCAATCGATGGTGCATCACACAGCAATGAAGTTACTGTGAAAAGCCCCTAGTCTCCACATTCCGGCGCCTGTTCGGGTACACAGAAGCTACAAAACTATGATCGCAATGGTTAATGGCTGAAAATCCCAAGTCCTGGTTGAGCGACCTGTTGCTGTTACGATCTAGTTTTGGCTGACATCGCTGCACTATGAAGAAACTCAATTATTATAGCCATTATTCCTTGATTGTAGAGTGAACAACAGGCGAAATGTTTTACATAATTTTCTGGATTATTCTCTGAAGCACAGAGGGAGAATTCAGAATGCCCAATTCGCCTGACGAGCGCGTCTTTCGGGGCTTGTGGGAGGAAACCGGAGCGCCCGGAGGAAACCCACGCAGACACACGGGGGAGAACGTGCAGACTCCGCGCAGGCAGTGACCCAAGCTGGGAATCGAACCCGGGGTCCCTGGCACTGTGAAGCCACAGTGCTAACCACTGTGCTACCGTGCCGCCAATTCTACATTACATGGACTATGGGTTGGTGTGATTCTATCAGGAATCGAAGAACAATTTCATAGAATTTCACAGAATTTACATTGCAGAAGGAGGCCATTCGGCCCATCGAGTCTGCACCGGCTCCTGGAAAGAGCACCCTACCCAAGGTTAACACCTCCACCCTATCCCCATAACCCAGTAACCCCCACCCAACACTGAGGGCAATTTTGGACACTAAGGGCAATTTTATCAAGTCCAATCCACCTAACTTGCACATCTTTGGACTGCTCATACTGCTCATGATCCTTTTTTTAAAAGAAATATTTTAATGGCTTTTTCAACTTTTTCTTGTCAACAAATAACATTACGCATATTAAACTAACATTTAACAATCTTTTCCTCGTGAGGGACAGGTGGAGGCCCTGGGGGGGGGCCCGATTGGGCTTGGGGAGGTGGTAGATGGACTGGGGGCAATGCAATCAGGTAAAGATGAATTCCCAGTGGAATTTTATAAGACGTTCTCTGGGTTACTGGGGCCGCTCCTGATTAAGGCTTTCAACGAGTCGAAGGAGCTGGGAGAACTCCCCCCAACGTTATCACAGGCACCAATTTCTCTCATCCTGAAGCGAGACAAGGATCCGGAGAGCTGTGGGTGGTACAGGCCCAATCTCCCTCTTGAATATAGATGCCAAATTATTGGCAAATATCCTGGCCACTCGAATAGAGGATTGTGTCCCGGAGATAATTGGGGAGGATCAGACAGGATTTGTAAAGGGCAGGCACCTGGCATCCAACATTAGACGGCTTCTTAATGTAGGAGGGGCAGGAGGCTGAGGTGGTGGTTGCCATGGACGCGGAGAAGGCTTTCGACCGAGTGGAGTGGAAGTATCTACGGGATATTTTAGGCAGGTTTGGGTTTGGGCAGGGATTTGTGGAGTGGGTCCGGCTACTGTACCAGGCTCTAGTGGGAATGTAAGAACTAACCGAGTTCGGTCAGAGTTAGTCTTTGTCGGGGGACGAGGCAGGGATGCCCGCTCTCCCCATTACTGTTTGGCATGGCCATAGCACCCTCAGCAATGGCTCTCAGAGCAGCCAATACCTGGAGGGCTATAGTGAGGGGGGGGGGGGGAAGGGGGGGGGGGGGGGGGGGAGCACAGGGGTCTCTCTCTATGCGGACGATTTGCTGCTTTATATCACGGACCCGGTGGAGGGGGGGATGACCGAAATCATGGAGGTATTAGGAGAATTTGGCCGATTCTCAGGCTCTAAGTTAAATATGGGAAAGAGGGAGATGTTTGTGATTCAGGCACGGGGGCAGGATTGGAGGCCGAAGGAGGGGTTTTAGGTATCTGGGGATTCAAGTGGCCAAGGATTGGGGGCAGCTTCACAAGTTAAATTGGGGCAAAGTGGATCAAATGAGAAGGGATTTTTGTAGATGGGACACGCTCCCGCTGACGCTGGCGGGGAGGGTCCAGACGGTGAAGATGACTGTCCGTTCCCAGACTGCTTTTCACTTTTCAATGTCTCCCGATTTTTGCCCCAAAGGCTTTTTCAGAAGTATGAATGTGGCGATACCGAGGTTGATATGGGCGGGTAAAACACCGAGATTAAACAGGACACTCCTGGAACGGGCCCGTGGTGAAGGGGGATTGGCTCTCCCGAGCTTAATTAACTATTACTGGGCCGCCAATATAGCGATGGTCAGGAAGTGGGTAGTGGGGAAGGGGTCGGTCTGGGAGCGGATGGAGGCGCATCCTGCAAAGGTACGAGTCTGGAGGCTTTACTGACGGCGCCCCTGTCGTTCTTGCTGGCTCGGTACTCCACAAGTCCTGTGGTGGTGACAGCCCTGAGGGTGTGGGGGGCAATGGAGGCAGCGTCTGAGACTGGAGGGGGCGTCAGTGTGGTCACCGATCTGTGACAATCACGGCTTGGTCCCGTGGGGGGGGGGGGGGGGGGGGGGGGGGGGTTGGATGGGTGTATTATAAGTGTGCACCTAGGCCGGATTGAGAGGTTTGGGGATCTATTCATCCAGGAGGGTTTTCCCGTCCTTGGAGACATTAGAGGAGGAGTTTGATTTGCGGGCTGGGAACGGGGTTCGGTATCCTCAAGTGCTTGGGGACTTTGTCCGGAGGACCAGGTCCCAAGCTTTCCTCACCTCCCCCCGGAGGGGACTACAGGAATTAAAGTGCTGTCAAAAAACAGGGGTGGAGGTGGGAGATTTTCGGAGATATACGGGAATTGTTAGTAGGTGGGAAGGGGCTCCTATCAGAGAGATGAGGAGGAAGTGGGAAGAGGAGTTGGGAGGGGAGCTGGAAACTAAACTGTGGGAAAAGGCCTTGCACAGGGTACATGCATCCTCGTCCTGTGCTAGACTCAGCTTGATTCAGTTCAAGGTAGTCCACAGGGCCCCCATGACGATAGCCTGGATGAGTAGGTTCTTTGAGGAGGTGGAGGACAGATGAGGGCGGTGTGGGGGTAGCCCGGCCAACCATGTTCATATGTTTTGGGCATGTCCCAAACTGAGGGAATTCTGGCAGGGATTTGCGGATGTTATGTCGGAAGACCTGGAAGGTAGGGTAACTCCGAGTCCAGAAATAAGCAATATTTGGGGTGTCGGAAGATCCGGGGGCAAAGGAGGGAGGGGGGGGGAAGGGAGGCCGATACCTGGCCTTCTCCTCCCTGGTGACCCGGAGACGGATGTTGCTGAGATGGAGGGATTCGGAGCTCCCGAAACCAGGAGCGTGGGTCGGCGATATGGTCGGGTTTCTCAGTCTGGTGAAAATCAAGTTCGCTCCGAGGGGATCAATACAGGGATTCGCCCGGAGTTGGCGACCGTTCATCAATTTAATTGCGCAAAAAACTGAACGTCAGCAGTAAGGGAGGAAAGGGAAAAAGTGGAGGGGCGGGGGAGTAAAATAGGAGGCTTGGTAATGTTAAATAAGGACAGGGAACTTAGTATACAGATCATTGGGGATGGGCGGGAGAAGTGGGGAGACGTGGTTTGTTGTTATTTTAGGGGTTATTTTGTGCATCGACCCGCGCGGTTGTTTGCGAAATGTCAATATGTTAAATGGTGAAAATTACAAATGCTTCAATAAAATATTTTCTAAAAAAAACAATCTCTTCCTCAACCCGGAAACAATTAATTAATAAACTGACCGCCCCCTCACATTTTAACTACTCACTGAGGTTTTAATTCCTTAAAGTGAGATATACACGATTGACGATTTTCCCGTCGGTGGAGACCTCCACTTCAACCCGCTGCCACCATGGAGGATTCCCAACTGTCGATGGGGGGGAGCGCCACTACCGTAGGAAAACTGGGCCGCTGGCGGGCGGAGAATCTAAGCCCATCATCTTTTACGAAACCCTTCCTCATTCCATCTGAATTATAAATTTGAACCTTCTCCAGCTCCTAAGAATACCCCATTAATCTCCCAGCCGTAGTGATGGCAACAGGGTTTGGAGATCTAATCGTACAGTCATCTCCCCTTTTTCAGTCGCATGTTTTAAAAAAAAAAAAAAATTTGGAGTATCCAATTCTTTTTCCAATCAAGGGGCAATTTAGCACGGCCAATCCACCCACCCGGCATGTCTTTGGGTTGTGGGGGTGAGACCCACGCAGACATGGGGAGAACGTGCAAACTTCACACGGACGTTGACCCAGGGCCGGGATCGAGCCGAGGTCCTCGGCGCTGAGAGGCAACAGCGCTAACCACTGCCCCACCGCGCCGCCCTTCCGTTGTGTGTCGCTGGACATATCTACGTTCATGAATCTTATCTTCACAGAATGAATTGGGAATCTACACATTCAATACAGTCAGTTCCACACTCGTCGCATTATGGGACAGCACGGTAGCACAAGTGGATAGCAGTGTGGCTTCACAGCGCCAGGGTTCCAGGTTCGATTCCCGGCTTGGGTCACTGTCTGTGCAGAGTCTGGACGTTCTCCCCCTATCCGCGTGGGTTTGCTCCGGGTGCTCCGGTTTCCTCCCACAGTCCAAAGACGTGCGGGTTAGGGTGGATTGGCCATGATAATTGCCCTTAGCGGCCAAAAAGGTTAGGAGGGGTTATTGGGTTATGGGGATAGGATGGAAGTGAGGGCTTAAGTGGGTCGGTGCAGTCTCGATGGGCTGAATGGCCTCCTTCTGCACTGTGTGTTCTATGTTCTATCATCTCTTGGGTTGGTTTTGCTGTTTCAAAAATTAAATCAACTCTTAATGCTCCTTGAGTTGATTGATCCCTCCTCCACACACTCAGCGTTAATATCTAAATCTCAGGCACCAGAGAGTAAATATAGATTGCCCTCATTCTCCAAAAATTATAGATTGTCTTTGTTTCTATAAATGATACGAATGTTAGATTTCACACTCACTTCATTTCTATTTACTTTTGCTCCTTTTTGTATGGTGAGAATATTTGGCACCATGTAATGTTTGAGTTGTCTAACATTCCCCCGTTATTATTTGCACTGTCAACAAAATAAAACACCCAGTTTTATGGATGACACGAAGACAAGAGTTTTACACACGTGGTAAACTCTCGGGTTGGCTGCATTTGGCATGACGGTCTGGTTAATGATCACACCTCAGGGCAGGAGAGAGTTCAGTAACTCAGAAAGGGATTCATCTGATTGGATTGTAATGTTCTCATCAGTCCTGGACGCGGATCTGTCCAGGAAGTAACGCAAAATATTTGGCACAAAATATTTGGATAGAACCCTCTCGTTCATTGTTCAAACTCCGCGCTATTTTGACCATTGCCATTAGTACCTCCTGTATAAAAGTTGGGGAGGTCGATGAAGTTTACCATGGGTTTTCACACTCTCTCCATTTTGAAATACTCTTGGTTCTCTCCCTGTGTTATCGGTGAGAGACCAGAGGTGTGTACTTTCCTGGGCAGGATCGGAAATTTGTCGTTACTGTATTTCCTCGGGTTAGCTGACCTTCTAGTCAATGACAAAGTTTGGTGAGTACCATTTCGTTTGTGTTTCTGGACAACAAAGATATATTTATTCCTTGACCAGTAATCTCAAGAGCAGGAAACTGACCCCATGAAGGCTTTGCAACAAGTCAATGTGCAGCGTAATGGGCTGGTGAAGGGATTTGTGATTGGTTTTCCTCTGCATCTTTCAAGCCCGGTCAATTCCAGCCCCACATGTACTGCAGCCACAATGCAAGTGGATTAACCAATAGTTGTTACATTTCAATGTTAATTTTGGAGAGTTAAGACACCAAACTAAAGGCAATACTTTACCGTAAAAACAACCTGTGGACAGAAAACAGATTGATGTTAACATCGGGCAAAGAGAATGAGTGGAGAATCTAGATTTTTAACACAACCGATTCAACAATTCGCCCATTCAGCATTTTACCAATTACGTTATTCTGAGCAAACATTAAATAAACAAGTTCATTCATCTCTCCTCCCTTTTTGCAAATGAATATCTAACTCTCTAGGATCAGAGAGTGAAACATAAGCACGAGTTTTACTAGCCCTCTGGAGGCTGGCTGGGAGGGGGGAGGAGTG
Organism: Scyliorhinus canicula; assembly: GCF_902713615.1. Lineage (NCBI taxonomy): Eukaryota > Metazoa > Chordata > Chondrichthyes > Carcharhiniformes > Scyliorhinidae > Scyliorhinus > Scyliorhinus canicula. Next base: position 11,373,795 of record NC_052174.1, read on the forward strand.
CATAAATGGCATTGAAGATGATGGATGGGGAGCGTGATGACGTCCCCTGCAGTCTGTACATTCCCAGAGGGTGGGAACGGCACTGGCACAGCTATCCGCCTGATGGGGGGGCGGCTAATCAATTCGCCATGAAACGGGCATGCTCCGCACCCCGCCAGCATTGTACTAGCATTGGGGTGAGACTGCCAGTTACATCATGGTGGCCTTCTCAAAAATATGAATGAAATATCGATTTCTCTCTTGCTTCGCAGAGTATACATTAGTGCAGATTTTTAAGGAAATAAATGACTTCTAACCCTCACATTCAGCTCAATTCACCCTTTTGAGGTTCCACTTGTTCCATTTTCTGATACTGAATCAAATAATGTTGAATAACGTATGAATTACGTGAGTACTGTTTTATGCAGCTACTAAGTTGTTAATTGCAAATGAAAATGCTTGGCCTGTATGACAAGAGCACAGAACCTTTCACCCTTATTAAAGTATGAAGGTGTAGTCAGGCAGCAGGGTATTTTAGGGAAACACTTTATTTCTTATCAAAACTGGGCATTCAGGGCTATTGCTTCCTGTATAGACACATTATTTCCCATCACACCTTGCTTTCAGCTCAAGGTTGACTTGTGGCCTCTACAGCCTCCAGAGAACAACGCCCGGACTTGCTGAAGAGAGGGAGCCAGCCCCCTCTGGTAGCCGCTGAAGAGGATTAGTTAGATGTTTTGGGAGAGTGTTAGTTAGACCCTTCCCCCTCCCGATCCAGGTTACAGAATCAAAAGTGAAACCGAACTGGACCCTCGCGCCTTTAAAAATATTCCAGCGGAATCAGATCCAATCGCCGCCTGTCACAGGGCACAGCACAGCCTTTTGGGCACATTCATCGGGCAGCACGGTATCACAGTGATTAGCACAGTTGCTTCACAGCTCCAGGGTCCCGGGTTCGATTCCCCCCTGGGTGACTGTCTGTGTGGCGTCTGCAGGTTCTCCCCCCCGTATCTGCGTGGGTTTCCTCCGGGTGCTCCGGTTTCCTCCCACAGTCCAGAGATGTGCAGGTTAGGTGCATTGGCCACGCTAAATTGCCCCTGAGGGTCCAGAAAGAGGGGCTGGTTGAGCACAGTGGACAAAGACAGCTGGCTTGTAATGCAGAAGAAGACCAGCAGCGCGGGTTCAATACCCGTAGCAGCCTCCCCGGAACAGGCGCCGGGACGTGGCGACTAGGGGCTTTTCACAGTAACTTCATTTGAAACCTACTCGTGACAATAAGCTATTATTAAAAGGTTGGGTGGGGTTACTGGGTTACGAGGATAGGTTGGAAGTGTGAGCTTAAATGGGGTACTCTTTCCAAGGGCCGGTGCCGACTCGATGGGCCGAATGGCCTCCTTCTGCACTGTAAATTCGATGAAATCATTGGGCATCAATCAAATCGGGTCATCACTGACACCGACCGGTCCGCAATCACTGGTCCAAAAGAGGACAATCTTTTGTTTAATTTTCTGGTTGAATTAAAGGCACGGGCTGCCTTAAAGGCACATGTCCATCAATCAGAAGGGGAAATAAGGGAACAAACAGAGACAAACAGGAAGGACTCTTCCACGCCATTAATACTTTGTAACAAAGGAGAAGGTGTTAATGTGCAGGGTGATGGGGCAATCAAAAGATTTGTGTTTGGCTATCACCAAATATTTCATTGCTCAATCTCTCTGTCCTTATTCCGTGTGGCGATCCAGATCTGTAACATTAAACGTAATACCTCCAGGAGGCCATGGAAAGTCTTTTTCTGTGAAACAAACAGATTGGTGTTAACATTTTGTGAAGAGAATTAATTTGAAATCTACATTCTCAACACGAATCAACATTGCACGGATTATGCATTGTTCCAGCCTATTTCATAGAATTTACAGTGCAGAAGGCGGCCATTCGGCCCATCGAGTCTGCACCGGCTCTTGGAAAGAGCACCCCACCCAAGTTCAACACCTCCACCCTAGCCCCATAACCCAGTAACCCCACCCAACACTAAGGGCAACTTGGGAAACCAAGGGCAATTTATCATGGCCAATCCACCTAACCCGCACATCTTTGGACTGCGGGAGGAAACCGGAGCACCCGGAGGAAACCCACGCACACACGGGGGAGGGTGTGCAGACTCCGCACAGACAGTGACCCAAGCCGGGAATCGAACCTGGGACCCTGGAGCTGTGAAGCGATTGTGCTATCCACAACGCTACCGTGCTGCCCCGCACTATTTAGAAGTTCAATGAACATTAGCACGGTAGCATGGTGGTTAGCATAAATGCTTCACAGCTCCAAGGTCCCAGGTTCGATTCCCGGCTGGGTCACTGTCTGTGCGGAGTCTGCACGTTCTCCCCGTGTGTGCCTGGGTTTCCTCCGGGTGCTCCGGTTTCCTCCCACAGTCCAAAGATGTGCGGGTTAGGTGGATTGGCCATGCTAAATTGCCCGTAGTGTCCTAAAAAGTAAGGTTAGGGGGGAGAGGTTGTTGGGTTACGGGTATAGGGTGGATACGTGGGTTTGAGTAGGGTGATCATGGCTCGGCACAGCATCGAGGGCCGAAGGGCCTGTTCTGTGCTGTACTGTTCTATGTTCTATGTTCTATTACTGTTGGTAATAGTTTTATTTCAGTTTTTTTTATTCCCCCTTCCTTATGAAATTAACAGTTAACTGCTCAATAATATGAATTAAGTATCTATTTCTCTCTTGCTTCACAAATTATACATTGGTGTAGAATTTTAATAAAATAAATGACTTTTAACCCTCACATTCAGCTCAATTCCAGTTTTATCCGATTCCAATTTTTCGGTAGTGAGTCAAATAATGTTGGATACTCTCTGAATCATGTGACATTCTCTTAAATGCTATTTATCACAGTTGCTGCGATACGCATTGCAGAGTAGGTGCTGACTGCTGTATGACAAGAGAGCAGAACCTCGCCTCCTCACGGTAGCACAAGTGGATAGCACTGTGGCTGCACAGTGCCAGGCTCCCAGGTTCGATTCCCCGCTGGGTCACTGTCTGTGCGGAGTCTGCACATCCCCCCCCCCCCCCCCCCGTGTCTGCGTGGGTTTCCTCCGGGTGCTCCGGTTTCCTCCCACATTCCAAAGACATGCAGGTTAGGTGGATTGGCCGTGATAAATTGCCCTCAGTGACCAAAAAGGTTAGGAGGGGTTATTGGGTTACGGGGATAGGGTGGAAGTGAGGGCTTAAGTGGGTCAGTTTAGACTCGATGGGCCGAATGGCCTCCTTCTGCACTGTATGTTCTCATTAAGATATCAGACTCACTAATTTTGATGTGGTCTGGTTAATGATCACACCTCAGGGCAGGATAGGTTTGAGTAGCTTGGAAGAGCTGGATTGGACAGAATTATGTGTTTTTTATTACATCTGGATGTGGATCCATGAAGCCAGAAACTTGAAGCATTTTGCACTTATTACTGAATCAAACTTTCTCATTCCTTGATCTAAGTATTTTTTGCGATAACAGTATTAGGGGGACAGATAATGTCTCAGCTATGTGGCATTTAGCTCCGTAGTGCCACTGTCAAGGAGCTAATCAGAAAAATGCTCAGGTCTTTGCGATAGGGAGACATTTCCTTATAGGGTTTTATTGAATAACACCTTTTATTAACTTTCATTGCATGGCGGCACAGTGGTTAGCACTGCTGCCTCACAGCGCCAGGGACTCGGGTTTGATTCTGGCCTTGGGTGACTGCCCGTGATCCTCCCCGTGTCTGCGTGGCTTTCTTCCGGGTGCTCCGGCTTCCTCCCACAGTCCAAACGTGTGCAGGTTAGATGGTAAATTGCCCCCTTAGTGCGAGGTTGCAGGAATAGAGGGGGGGGGGGGGTTGTGCCTAGGTAGGGTGACCTTTCGAAGGGTCGGTGCAGACCCGATGGGCCGATTGGCCTCCTTCTGCACTGCAGGATTCTACTCTGTTCTATGATTGTGGGTCTGGTCAATGATCACACCTCAGGGGAGGACTGAGATCTGAGCTGCTTGGGAATCATTGGTGCAAATGCTTTGCTTGTTCACGCTAACCCTGAATGTGTCTCGTCGATCAGCGGACTGAAGCCTCTGACCCTCGTCACACAATTAAGTCCGTTCACTCATTGCAAATCTCGGAGCTGCTGCATAAAACGGGTCGTGTTTTTGTTTGGGGGCTGAGTCTATGGTCCCTTCTTGTTCACGACCGACATTTTTGGCAAGCACCTTTAGGCTGCGTTTGTTGAATACCTGCACTCCCGTCGGTGGACATAAATTCTCTTTCATTACCCAATGAAATGACGTCTCTCCCCACAAAAAAAATTCTCCATTCCGAGGAGACCAGACTCAACTTCTCAAAGCTCTCTCCCCCGACCACGGAAACCTTTGTGCTAAAACCCACCAACGCAGTGTGTCGGAGGAGGGAACCAAGGCTGGGATTACCCAGCAAGCCCCCCACCGCCCTTGCGCAGCGGACATTCCTGCGTCCAGCCAATGGCCGCCCGCCGGATCCTCCGGGCGTCAATTTCTGCGGCGCCGGAAGATCCGGTTGGCCGGGGCAGCCTGGGGTCCCCGGCCCACATGTCTCGGTGGAGACGCGGTTGAAGGATGGGGACCTTATTTGTTAGAAATATGAGCTTTCAGGTGAATATGAAATGTAAACGAGGTGGCATTCCCTTCTCTGCCAGGGTTGATTGGGGTTGTATCACAAGGACTCAAAGGTTTTTATCCACACTGGTTAAGTATGGATTTGCTACATTTTGCATTGAGGTCTGGTCAATGGTCACACCTCAAGGCAGGACGTATTTGTGAAGGGGCGGAAAGCACTCAGGTGAAATCACTAAATGAGACCCCGAGGGAATATAAGAAGCATCCAACTTGTCAGAGGTACCCCAATGGTGGGGCAGCAAAGGTGCTCGGAGTTGAATAATATCATCAGGTTTACCCAGAGTTACCACATTATTGTCTTTAGTGATTAAAGCACATAAAATTGGTCAATAAATTCTCCTTAGTAAAATATTTACCATGATCGTGATGATGACCTGTGAACAAAAAGATTTGTATGGATGTAACTGCAGAGAAGCAAGAGAGTATTTCACATTTTCACCCACAACCAGTTCCGTATCTGAAACACTCAATATCACACGTTAGGGATTGGTCTAGACCTTTCGAACATTAAATGACCATTTCCATTCATTTCATCGAAGCCTCTTAATATCACGACCTTCTCTTATCAATAAATCCTGACAGTGCAGAGGAAGGCCATTCGGCCCATCGAATCGCCACCGACTCTGTGTAAGAGCGCCCAACCTAGGCTCACTCCCGCACCCTATCCCCGTAACCCCCACCTAACCTGCACACCTTTGGACACTAAGGGGCAATTGGTCACGGCCAATCCACCCTAACCTGCACATCTTTGGACACTAAGGGGCAATTGGTCACGGCCAATCCACCCTAACCTGCACGTCTTGGGTCTGTGGGAGGAAACCGGAGCACCCGGAGGAAACCCACACGGGGCAAATGTGCAAACTCCACATAGACAGCCACCCGAGGCCAGGATTGAACCCAAGTCCCTGGCGCTGTGACCACTTCCTCTCACACACAAAAAGCAGGGCCTGTAATCATTATTAATCTTTGATTTTTTAAAAGTATGGATTGGTTTATAACTTCAAACTTTAACTGAACGTTGCAGTTTGCACTTACTGATTTTTTAAAGCATTATACGTTTGCGACCTTATTTGTTAGAGCTTGGGGCAGCACGGTAGCACAAGTGGTTAGCACTGTGGCTTCACAGCGCCAGGGTCCCAGGTTCGATTCCCGGCCTGGGTCACTGTCTGTGTGGTGTTCTCCCCGTGTCTGCGTGGGTTTCCTCCGGGTGCTCCGGTTTCCTCCCACAGTCCAAAGAAAATGAAAATGAAAATGGCTTATTGTCACGAGTAGGCTTCAAATGAAGTTACTGTGAAAAGCCCCTAGTCGCCACATTCCGGCGCCTGTTCGGGGAGGCTGGTACGGGAATTGAACCCGCGCTGCTGGCCTGCCTTGGTCTGCTTTCAAAGCCAGCGATTTAGCCCAGTGTGCTAAACCAGCCCCAAAGACGTGCAGGTTAGGTGGATTGGCCGTGATAAATTGCCCTTAGTGACCGAAAAAAAGGTTAGGAGGGGTTATTGGGTTACGGGGATAGGGTTGAAAGTAAGGGCTTAAGTGGGCCGGTGCAGACTCGATGGGCCGAATGGCCTCCTTCTGCACTGTATGTTCTAAAAAATAAATCTAAAAAAACTATGAGCTTTCAGGTGAATATGAAATGTAAACGAGGTGGCATTCACTTCTCTGCCAGGGTTGATTGGGGTTGTATCACAAGGACCCAAAGGTTTTTATCCACACTGGTTAAGTATGGATTTGCTACATTTTGCATTGAGGTCTGGTCAATGGTCACACCTCAAGGCAGGACACATTTGAGCAGTTTCCAGATCCTTGATTCACTTAATTATACACTTACTTTGAACCTGGATGTCTGATTACACCGGTCCTTTCCCAAGGATCCTCCAAATGCTTCCCAATCCGGTACTTGTCCAATTCCCTTTTTGAAGGTTCCTATTGAACCGGATTCCACCGGCCTTTCAGGCAGTGCTTTCCCGACCATAACTCACTGCGTTAAAATATGTTTCCCCAACTTCCCTCTGGACCCTTTGAAACTTATCTTAAATCTGTGGCCTCTGATCACTGACCTTCCTGCCATTGGAAAGGGGTTCCCCAATTACCCTATCAAACACGCAGAATTCCAATCACTCACATTCTATCCTCTGAGGAAAAGCATCCCAATTTATCTCGTCCCTCTCCATCTGCCAGTGCTTGACATTTCGACGCAGAGCCCTGCCCAGTGGCTGCCAGCTCTGCCCATCATCGACCCTCGGGAGGCCCAGCCAGGGGCAGCAAGAGCAGGACTATTGAAAACTGTCTAACATCAGGCGAGCGAGTGGGACTACCCGCGGTTACTTACCGGGCATAGCCTCAGCCATCAGGCCTAGAAGGAGAAGCAGACACAGGTACTTCATGGTAGCGATGAGCTCTTTGCCTCCAGGTGAAGTGTTTGAAATGAAATGAAATGAAAATCGCTTATTGTCACGGGTGTTTTGTTGACTGTGGACTCTGGGTTTATATACATTTCTGGACCTTCCCTGTCGGACCTTGCTGAGTGATTCTTGGCCGTATGTTGAACAGGTGATGTTCTGTTCTCACCGTCAATCAGACTTTCTGACAAGCGTGACCAAGGTTCAGTTGTCAGATGCTGAAAGGTCAGCCAAATATTAATTTCAACGCTGTGGAGCACGGTGTTCAATTTTCCAGCCTTCGACGCTGGCTTGTCCCCACCCATCAGAGACCGGGATCGAAACCAGGCACCTGCGTAAGTTTGGCAACAGAAGAGGCTCTGATTCTGTGGCTACAGGGGTGGAGGAGCCTGGGATTTGGCAGCGGTGGAGTCGGTCAGAAGTTTGGCAGAACCTCGTGTACATGCAGCAGCAGTTTATTCGCCCAGGTTTTGATGGAATAACAGGAAAACCCACCTCCCAGAATCTGTTGTCTCATACAGTGCCAGGTTAAGCACAGAATGGAGCTTATACAGAGTAAATCTCCCTCTTCCCTATCCCATCATTCTATGCTGACCGTCTAGACCATTCTGGCAACACGGTAGCATGGTGGTTAGCATAAATGCTTCACAGCTCCAGGGTCCCAGGTTCGATTCCCGGCTGGGTCACTGTCTGTGCGGAGTCTGCACGTCCTCCCCCGTGTGTGCGTGGGTTTCCTCCGGGGTGCTCCGGTTTCCTCCCACAGTCCAAAGATGCGCGGGTTAGGTAGATTGGCCATGCTAAATTGCCCGTAGTGTCCTAAAAAGTAAGGTTAAGGGGTTGGGTTACGGGTATAGGGTGGATACGTGGGGTTGAGCAGGGTGATCATTGCTCGGCACAACATCGAGGGCCGAAGGGCCTGTTCTGTGCTGTACTGTTCTATGTTCGAGATGGCCTAATCCCCCCCCCCCCCCCCCCCCCCCACCCCCCACCCCTCCCCTCCATATGTATTCAGGTAATCAGCAAATTAAACTGGTGACTTCTGGTCCACAACCCTTCCACCAATAAGAACAGCTTTTCACCTTCTACTCTGTCCAGGCAGCACGGTAGCACAGTGGTTAGCACAGTGGCTTCACAGCTCCAGGGTCCCGGGTTCGATTCCCCGGCTTGGGTCACTGTCTGTGCGGAGTTCCCCCCCCCCCCCCCCCCCCCCCCCGTGTGTGCGTGGGTGTCCTCCGGGTGCCCCGGTTTCCTCCCACAAGTCCAACGATCAACGATGTGCGGGTCAGGGTGGATTGGCCGTGACAAATTGTCCCTTAGTGCCCACAAAAGGTTAAGTGGGGGGTGACTGGGTTGCGGGGATAGGGTGGAGACGTGGGCTTGAGTAGGGCGCTCTTTGGAAGGGCCGGTGCAGACTCGATGGGCCGAATGGCCTCTTTCTGCACTGCAAATTCTATGATTCTATGAACGAAATGCGTGAAATTCCTCAGCCCAGGATCCATTTACCACCTTTACTACCCACAATATTCACGGATATGTCGGATTCGATCCCGGTGACTTATCAATTTAGGACAGGCAGGCAGCCTAATCTAACATCTCCTCTTCATCAATATTCAGCCCCGTCCCTCCTTTTGCTCTGTCTGTCGATGATTCTGGATCCTCCTTTGTAACCGTAGCCAACCTCTTCTCACACTCTCACCTTTCTTCTCCTTTGTTTTTGAATTTAAGTGCCTACTTCCTGTGTTTTTCCCAATTAAGGGGCAATTTAGCCTGGCCAATCCACCTACCCTGCACATCTTTGGGTTGTGGGGGGTGAAACCCACGCAGACACGGGGAGAATGTGCAAACTCCGCACGGACAGTGATCCAGGGCCGGGATCGAACCGGGACCTCGGCGCCGTGGGGCAGCAGTGCTGACCACTGATCCGCCGTGCTGCCCCCTCTCTTTCCATCTCTGGTTGCAGTTTTCACGTCATTCTATATTCAGCCTGACACACGCCTCCTTTTTCAGCTGCGTCTTACTAGTCCAGGAGACGGGTGAGTGCTGATTGAAAAGGAGTTGGCCAGCATCCCGAGATTGGCCAACACGATTGTCTAAAGCAAGATGGCGGCAGGACCATTGGGCCCATTGCTCAGATATGTTCCCCTGGAGTTTGTGCCATTGTCTTCTGGGCTGATGGGAATACCATGTCGTCGGTTTATCCTCACTCTCCATGGGGATTGAGGGTCTGGTCCAGGATGGAATTGGGATTGGACGAGTGCGATGATGTGCAGACATCACAACAACTCCAGAGAGAGAGGCAGCTGCAATGTGCCAGTCACCTTTTCCCCATCATTGTTCCTCCCATAGGGATAAGTTCAATCCTTTGGGAGACACCGTCCCATTTCAGTTTGATATTGTTAAACTAATCGTTTGCTTCAAGTCCCAGAAGGTAGGTTGTCCTGTTTGAGTTCCTTCTTCAAGCCTGCCACGTCAGCAATCGGAGTGTCTGCTCCCCCCTCGCCAACACTTAACCCAACAAACATACACGTCAGCCATTTGACCGTTCCAGATAAAGGTTAAAATGTTCTCTGATTATCTCAGATATCAAGGGGAGATTAGGAGGTACATGGCATTCAGTCAGGTCCTTTATGTTGCCTCCTTTGCCAAGGTGTATCCGACAACGTGGCACATTGTGACTGCCGCCTGGCACAGCGGGAAGAGGGGGGGAAATGTGGAGCGAGTCTGAGACGATCAGGTGAGATTAGGTTTACGGTTCCCAAAGCTCTCCACCCCGAGAGTTTTATTCACCTCATGTCTCGCTCTCTTGTAGATTCATCGACGGCGATGGATTGGTCCACGGCCGTCGGCACCAATAGCAGGGTGGCAGGAAGCAAACCAAGTGGGCGCTGGTCCAGCACGGGGAGTCGGTGGTGGTACGGTGGTAACGTCACCGGACTAGTAATCCAAGGCCTGGGATAAACCTCTGCGGACGTGAGTTCAAGTCCGCCCAAGACAGCACGGTAGCACAGTGGTTAGCACTGTGGCTTCACAGCGCCAGGGTCCCAGGTTCGATTCCCGGCTGGGTCGCTGTCTGTGCGGAGTCTGCACATCCTCCCCGTGTGTGCGTGGGTTTACTCCGGGTGCTCCGGTTTCCTCCCGCAGTCCAAAGACGTGCAGGTTAGGGTGGATTGGCCGTGATTCATTGCTCCTTAGTCTCCAAAAAAATGTTAGGAGGGGTTATTGGGTTACGGGGATAGGGTGGAAGTGAGGGCTTAAGTGGGTCGGTGCTGACTCGATGGGCTGAATGGCCTCCTTCTGAACTGGATGATCTATGTATGTTCTCAGGCTGCTGGTGCAATTGAAATTCGATCGGTAAATTTGGAATTGCAAGTTCATCTCAGCAATGCGACATTGATGATCGAGACGTAAGAGCAGTCAGTTCGCAGATGAAGAGAGAATTGGTGGTGTGGTCAATAGCGAAGAGGAAAGCCTTAGATTACAGGATGATATAGATGGGTTGGTCAGATGGGCAAGCCAGTGGCAAATGGAGTTTAACCCTGAAAAGTGTGAGGTGATGCATTTGGGAGGACTAACAAGGCCGGGGAATACACAATGAACGATAGGATGCAGGGATCTACAGAGGGACCTTGGGGTACATGCCCATAGATCCCTGAAGGCAGCAGGACAAGTGGGTATGTTGTTTAAGAAGGTAGTTGGGATTATATTCAATGGCGTTTAGAAGAGTGAGGGGGGATCTCATAGAAACGTATAAAATTCTGATAGGATCGGACAGGGTAGATTCAGAAAGAATGTTCCCGATGGTGGGGGAGTCCAGAACTAGGGGTCATAGTTTGAGGATAAGGGGCCTTTTAGGACTGAGGTGAGGGGAAATTTCTTCACCCAGAGAGAGTGGTGAAATGTGGAATTCGATACCACAGAAAGTAGATGAGGCCAAAACATTGTGTAATTTCAAGAAGAAATTAGATATAGCTGTTGGGGCTAAAGGGATCGAGGGATATGGGGGGAAGGCGGGATCAGGGTATTGAACTTGATGATCAGCCACGATCAGAATGAATGGCGGAGCAGGCTCGAAGGGCTGAATGGCCTCCTCCTGCTTCTATTTTCTATCTATGTTTCTGAGTACTTGCCTTCGTTAGCCAAGGCATAGAAAATGAGAGGGAGGTTACGCTGGAGCTGTATAAAACGCTGGTTAGGCCGCAGCTAGAGTACTGAGTGCTGTTCTCGTCGCCACTCTATAGGAAGGATGTGGTTGCGCTGGAGAGGGAGCGGAGGAGATTCACCAGGATGCTGCCTGGGTTGGAGCGTCTCAGCTATGGGGAGAGGCTGGTTAGGCCGAGGTTGTTTTCCTTGGAGCGGAGAAGGCCGAGGGGGGACCTGATCGAGGTGGACAATATTATGAGGGACATTGATAGGGTGGATAGGGAGGAACTTTCCCCCTTAGTAGAGGGTCAATAACCAGGGGGCTTAGATTTACGGTCAGGGGCAGGAGATTTTGAGGGGATTTGAGGAAAAACCTTTTCCCCCAGAGGATGCTGGGAATCTGGAACTCGCTGCCTGAAAGGGTGGGAGGGGCGGGAACAACATTTAAGAAGCATTTAGATGAGCGATTGAAACTCCCACAGCAAACAAGGCGACGCACCAAGTGCTGGGAAACGGGATTAGAATAGAGAGGGGCTTGATGGCCGGAACAGACACGATGGGCCGAAGGGCCTCTTCTGGTGCTGTGAAAAGTCTACGACTATTCGCCTGGGACAGGAGGAGAGGAGGATCACACTAAGGCAGTGGAATGGTTGCACCTGGGGATCTGTTTGCAGCCCTAGTCTCCTTACCTGAAGAACCCATCCCGAGGAAGCAATAAAGCTTCACTGCATTGATTCCTGGGATGATGTGGACTGTGTAGGAAGGAAAGATTGAACAAAATGGGCCCGTAGTCCAATGGAGCTCAGCAGACTAAGAGGTGATCTCAAAGGTGACGAAGAGGCTGCTGAAGACCTAGGAGGATCGCCTGGGCAGTAGACCTGAGTTCAAGAGGTAATGAAATGAGGGAGACACCCTTTGAGTCTGGTGTCATAATATACATCTATGTATCTGAAGGAGTGCAGACAGGCATTGATTGACACAAAGGATGACCAGTAACCACACAGAGCACAGCAGCCAATCACCAGACAGGACACGGTCACTATAAAGCAGGAGGGCACCAGTTTTCCCGCTCCCTCGGGATCCAGCCTCTGAGACAGTCAGAGCCCGTGAGCATAGCCAGTGCAAACACCATGCGGTAGCTCGTAAGTCTGGTCAGGGTAGTACTAGGTCTCCAGTCAAGTCAGCACAGTGTCAACCCACAGTTGAACATGTATTATAGTTTAGATGTTAAATAAAATCGTGCTGCATCTCATCAAGTGTTGGAGGTCTGCCTCTCACTCCACTGCATCAAACGCAGTCCACCTAGACCCAGCCTGCCTCACACATCATCTGGGAGACTGGCTATTCTGACTGTCAGGGTCACATGTGATTAACAGTCAGAGTTTCCCCAGCTGAACATTGACACCCAGCACGATAGAGTGAAGGATGCTGGTGAATTTGGGCAATTAGTCATCAGCGTCCAATGTAAATAGTTCCTGCCTCGAAGTTGATGGGAACAGTGTAGATGGAGCTTTACTCTGTATCTAACCCCGTGCTGTGCCTGTCCTGGGAGTGTTTGATGGGGACGGTGTAGTGGGAGCTTTACTCTGTATCTAACCCCGTGCTGTACCTGTCCTGGGAGTGTTTGATGGGGACAGTGTACAGAGAGCTTTACTCTGTATCTAACCCCGTGCTGTACCTGCCCGAGGAGAGTTTGATGGGGACAGTGTAGAGGGAGCTTTACTCTGTATCTAACCCCGTGCTGTACCTGTCCTGGGAGTGTTTGATGTGGACAGTGAAGAGGGAGCTTTACTCTGTATCTAACCCCGTGCTGTACCTGCCCTAGGAGAGTTTGATGGGGACAGTGTAGAGGGAGCTTTACTCTGTATCTAACCCCGTGCTGTACCTGCCCTGGGAGAGTTTGATGGGGACAGTGTAGAGGGAGCTTTACTCTGTATCTAACCCCGTGCTGTACCTGCCCTGGGAGAGTTTGATGGGGACAGTGTAGAGGGAGCTTTACTCTGTATCTAACCCCGTGCTGTACCTGTCCTGGGAGTGTTTGATGGGTACAGTGTAGAGGGAGCATTACTCTGTATCTAACCCCGTGCTGTACCTGTTTTGGGAGTGTTTGATGGGGACAGTGTAGAGGGAGCTTTACTCTGTATCTAACCCCGTGCTGTACCTGTCCTGGGAGTGTTTGATGGGGACAGTGTAGAGGGAGCTTTACTCTATATCTAACCCCGTGCTGTACCTGACCTGGGAGTGTTTGATGGGGACAGTGTAGAGGGAGCTTTACTCTGTATCTAACCCCGTGCTGTACCTGTCCTGGCAGTGTTTGATGGGTACAGTGTGGAGGGAGCTTTACTCTGCATCTAACCCCGTGCTGTACCTGTCCTGGGAGTGTTTGATGGGGACAGTGTAGAGGGAGCTTTACTCTGTATCTAACCCCGTGCTGTACCTGTCCTGGGAGTGTTTGATGGGGACAGTGTAGAGGGAGCTTTACTCTGTATCTAACCCCGTGCTGTACCTGTCCTGGGAGTGTTTAATGGGGACAGTGCAGAGGGAGCTTTACTCTGTATCTGACCCCATGCTCTACCTGTCCTGGGAGTGTTTGATGGGGACAGTGTAGAGGGAGCTTTACTCTGTATCTAACCCCGTGCTATACCTGTCCTGGGAGTGTTTGATGGGGACAGTGTAGAGGGAGCTTTACTCTGTATCTAACCCCGTGCTTTACCTGTCCTGGGAGTGTTTGATGGGGACAGTGTAGAGGGAGCTTTACTCTGTATCTAACCCCGTGCTGTACCTGTCCTGGGAGTGTTTTATAGGGACAGTGTAGAGAGAGCTTTACTCTGTATCTAACCCCGTGCTGTACCTGTCCTGGGAGTGTTTGATGGGGACAGTGTAGAGGGAGCTTTACTCTGTATTTAACCCCGTGCTGTACCTGTCCTGAGCGTGTTTGATGGGGACAGTGCAGAGGGAGCATTACTCTGTATCTAACCCCGTGTTGTACCTGTCCTGGGAGTGTTTGATGGGGACAGTGTAGAGGGAGCTTTACTCTGTATCTAACCCCGTGCTGTAGCTGTCCTGGGAGTGTTTGATGGGGACAGTGTAGAAGGAGCTTTACTCTGTATCTAACCCCGTGCTGTACCTGTCCTGGGAGTGTTTGATGGGGACAGTGTAGAGGGAGCTTTACTCTGTATCTAACCCCATGCTGTACCTGCCCTGGGAGTGTTTGATGGGGACAGTGTAGAGGGAGCTTTACTCTGTATCTAACCCCGTGCTGTACCTGTCCTGGGAGTGTTTGATGGGGACAGTGTAGAGGGAGCTTTACTCTGTATCTAACCCCGTGCTGTCCCTGTCCTGGGAGTGTTTGATGGGGACAGTGTAGAGGGAGCTTTACTCTGTATCTAACCCCGTGCTGTACCTGTCCTGGGAGTGTTTGATGGGGACAGTGTAGAGGGAGCTTTACTCTGTATCTAACCCCGTGCTGTACCTATCCTGGGAACGTTTGATGGGGACAGTGTAGAGGGAGCTTTACTCTGTATCTAACCCCGTGCTGTACCTGTCCTGGGAATGTTTGATGGGGAGAGTGTAGAAGGAGCTTCAGAATGTCCATTTCATCTAACAAGCATGTCTTTCGGGACTTGTGGGAGGAAACCCACGCGGACACTGGGAGAACGTGCAGACTCCGCACAGAGAGTGACCCAGCGGGGAATCGAGCCTGGAATCCTCGGGCTGTGAAGCAACAGTGCTAACCACTGCGCTACCGTGCTGTGGCTTTGGGATCCTGCAGATTCTGCAGGCGTTTCAGGCCCCACATCGACTGTTAGAATTCGCAGCCCTGACTGTTTGGCAATTGCACATGTAACTCCCAGCTGAATAGGTTCGACGGGAGGTGATGGATGTGAAATAGAACACACAACATTAGGCAAGAGAACGCAATCCGGGGTTTGAGAGTTACACTGAGAGATCTCTGTAATTTTGGCCGTGAATTCCTGTTCTTTGTATCAGGCCCCTGACCAATCGTCAACTTGGCACCGTCATCAAGCGCACCTGTGGAAAACAAATGGGTCACGCCTGTCGACCCGTGAGTGAAACAGGGTCAGCTTATCTGAAAAAGCGTCTTGACCAATTGTTTTGGGCCTTTGAATGAACAAGTGAACAGGAGTTTGGAAACAGAGATAAGATGTGAGGGTGGAATATTGGCCAAGGGCTGACAGCGCACAAGTCCACAGCAGCAGAAATTGGCCAAGCTTCTCATTGAGCCTTTGCAAGAGCGATCCTGAAGTGAAGGCCGGGATATTGTGGTCACAATGATCAATGGATCCCGATGAAGATGGTGAAGTGTGTCATGAAACTCACACCCTTTTCCTGATCTTTATTTTATTTACTGAATGCAGCCTTCCATTTGCCTGCCTCCTGCCGACGAACCCAGCGCCTCAGCGATCTCTCTTTACAAGTGCTCTCGGCACTTAATTAAACAATGCTCTTCACCTGTGTATCTCAACAATATCATTAACATCTCATTAACCTCCAATGGTGTTGGGCGGTGAGATGTCCTTCAGTATTGAACCTGAAACCTCCGAGGGGTGCAATTATACTTCCGTTTGGAAATTCGGAGGTGTGTGAATGGGCCCTAGGTTCTGTCAGAGTGTAAACTTGAGCTGTTCACTCTGTACGTACACTGGTTTTTATGCTAATTTATTCAGGATGACCCTGAGCAGCTGTAGCTCCTGCTCAGTAGCACAGTCCATTAAATCAGCAGGGGCGTCAAAAACATTCGCACACTCGTCAACTCCATCCACCAACCCCACCCCCCATCCTGCCTCCGACAGCTCTGCCTCTGTTCCCCTCCCCTCAATTGGCCTCGGGGGGGGGGGGGGGGCAAAGGGGAACAGAGGGAGACAGCGAACATCCTCTCGGGCGGTGACCCAAATCCCGAACTACGCCAAGTCCCCCTCCGCACCACCCTGACGGGAATGGATAGCGACCGCTCTTCCATTGTCTCTGGGTCAGACTCCCGGAGCAGGTCACCTAGCAACATGGTGGGAGCACCGTCACCACACAGTGGTTAACACACAGGCAGCTCCACCGCCTTTCACTTGGTGTGGACAACCTTGTGTGTGTGTGTGTGAGATTGTGTGTGAATAAGTCTGGGAGTGTGCGTGCCTGTGAATGTGTTTATTAGTCTATGTGTGAGTCTGTGTAGCAGTGGGTGAATGTGATCATAGAATTTACAGTGCAGAAGGAGGCCATTCGGCCCATCGAGTCTGCACCGGCTCTTGGAAAGAGCACCCCACCCAAGGTCAACACCTCCACCCTATCCCCATAACCCAGTAACCCCACCCAACACGAAGGGCAATTTTGGACACTAAGGGCAATTTATCACGGCCAATCCACCCTAACCTGCACATCTTTGGACTGTGGGAGGAAACCGGAGCACCCGGAGGAAACCCACGCAGGCACGGGGAGGATGTGCAGACTCCGCACAGACAGTGACCCGAGCCGGGAATCAAACCCGGGACACTGGAGCTGTGAAGCAATTGTGCTGTCCACAATGCTACCGTGCTGCCCATACACACTCACACACACATACATACAGGCTCGTAAACACATGTGTGTGTGAGTGTGTCTGTGTTTGTTAATCTGTGAGTGTGTCTGAGTGTGTGTGTTTGAGTGTGTGTGTGTTTGTATGTATGATTGAGTGTGTGAGTGTGTGTTTGTTAATCTGTGTGTGCGTCTGAGTGTGTGTGTCTGAGTGTGTGTGTGTGTTTGTATGTGTGATTAAGTGTGTGTGTGTTTGTTAATCTGTGTGTGCATCTGAGTGTGTGTGTCTGAGTGTGTGTGTGTGTGTGAGTGTGTGTGAGTGAGTGTGTGTGTGAGTGTGTGTGTGTGCTTGTTAGTCAGGGTGTGAGTCTGTGAGTGGGTGTGAGTGTATGTGTGGTTGTGAGTCTGTGAGCGAGTGTGCAGTGAGTGCTTGTTAGTCTGTGTAGTGTATGTGTGTGAGAGTATGTGTGTGAGTCTGTTTGTTTGGATACGAGTTTGTTTGTTTGTGTGTGTGTGTGTGTGTGTGAGTGTGTAGCGTGATTGTGTGTGCGTTTGTGTGAGTGTTTGTTCGTCTATGTGTTTGTGTATGTGTGTGTCTGTGTACGAGTGTGTTTGTTTGCGTATGTGTGAGTGTGGAGCGTGATTGTGTGTGTGTATGTGTGAGTGTGCAGCGTGATTGTGTGTGTGTGTGTGTGTATGTGTGAGTGTGCAGCGTGATTGTGTGTGTGTGTGTGTATGTGTGAGTGTGCAGCGTGATTGTGTGTGTGTGTGTGTGTATGTGTGAGTGTGCAGCGTGATTGTGTGTGTGTGTGCGAATGTGTGAGTGTGCAGCGTGATTGTGTGTGTGTGTGTGTGTATGTGTGAGTGTGCAGCGTGATTGTGTGTGTGTGTGTATGTGTGAGTGTGCAGCGTGATTGTGTGTGTGTGTGTGTGCGAATGTGTGTGTTTGTTAGTTTGTGTGTGAGTCTGCGAGTATGTGTGTGTGTGTGTGTGTCTGTGTATGTGTGTGTGTGCAAATGTGTGTGTTTGTTAGTCTGTGCGTGAGTCTGCGAGTATGTGTGTGTGTGTGTGTATGAGCAACTACATACACTGAATGTGGTCCAGTTGGGCGGACAGATGAAGGGGGATTTTAGGAGGTGGAATCTGCTCCCGCTGTCACAGGCAGGGCGGGTGCAGTCCGAGAAGGTGACGGTACCCCTGAGGGTTTTATTTGTGTTTCACAACATTCCAACTTTTATTTCAAAGGCCTTTTTATTCGGCAGATCGATACATAGACCTTGGGGTTTGCGTGGTCGGGAAGGTGCTGCTGGAGCGGGGGGGGGGGGGGGGGGGGGGGGGGGGGGGGGGGGGGGGGGGAGAATCAGGGGTGGGGGGGATCTTGGGGGGGGGGGTGCTGGACTTGCTGAAGGTAATGAACTATTATGAAAATCACTTATTGTCACGAGTAGGCTTCAATGAAATGAAATGAAATGAAATGAAATGAAAATGGCTTCAATGAAGTTACTGTGAAAAGCCCCTAGTCGCCACATTCCGGCGCCTGTTCGGGGAGGCTGGTACGGGAATCGAACCGTGCTGCTGGCCTGCCTTGGTCTGCTTTAAAAGCCAGCGATTTAGCCCTGTGAGCTAAACCAGCCCCTAATTACTGGGCAGCAAATACAGCCGCGGTGAGGAAGTGGGTAGCGGGGGGGAACGGGTCGGCGTGGGAACGGAAGGAGGCAGCCCCGTGTCGGGGTCCCAGCCTGGGGAGCGTTGTTGACTGCCCCTCTACCGTTCCCGCCGGCCAGTTGCTCCACGGGTGGTGCTGATGGCGTCCCCGTGGGGACCGTGGCAGATTCACTATAACTTTGCATCAGTACCTCGATTTATGAAACACAAGACCCCATTTTCTTTTCTATCGGTTCTGTTTCTGTTCTCCCTGCCAGATTTGTGCTACTGTATCGCGCAATATTCCGGCGATTGGACTGAATATTTGTGCTCCAGAACTTGCTGCCCCCCTAGCCAAGCTGTTCCAGTACAGCGACAACACTGCCAGCTACCCAGCAATGTGGAAAATTGCCCAGGTGTGTCCTGTACACAGGAAACAGGACAAATCCAACCCAGCCAATTGCCACCCTATCAGTCCACGCTCCATCAGTAAAGCGATGAGGAGTCATCGACAGCGTTATCAGGCAGCACTTATTCAGCAACAACCTGCTCACATGTTGCTCAATTTGGGTTCCGCCCAGGGTCATTCAGCTCCTGACCTCATCACAGCCTTGGGTTCAGACATTGACAAAAGAGCTGAATGCCAGAGCTGAGGTGAGAGTGGCTGCCCTTGACATCAAGGTAGCATTTGATTGGGTGTGGCATCAAGGAGCCCGAGCTAAACTGGAGACAATGGGAATCAGGGGGGAAACTCTCCGCTGGTTGGAGTCACACCCGGCACAAAGGAAGCAGCCCATTACTAAATGCAGCAAGATCTGGACAATATCCAGGCTTGGGCTGACAAGTGGCAAGTTACATTCACGCCACACAAGTGCCCAGGCAATGACCATCTTCTACAAGAGAGGATTTAACCTAAAGGATTTAGGGGCAGCACGGTAGCATGGTGGTTAGCATAAATGCTTCACAGCTCCAGGGTCCCAGGTTCGATTCCCGGCTGGGTCACTGTCTGTGCGGAGTCTGCACGTCCTCCCCGTGTGTGCGTGGGTTTCCTCCGGGTGCTCCGCCAGAGCCAATGGGAAACCAATGCTCTGCACCAATGGCAGTGCTCCCACTCATATCACCACACCTGTGAAAATAAAAAGATTGCTCCTTGCACTGACCCCTGGGAAACGCCGCCATTTCCCAGTCGGAGAAACGGCCCAGTGCCGTGACCCGCTCTCAATCAAACAGGAGAAATGAAACCTGATAAGCAAATGGCAAACTCGCGATTGGCGGCCGTCCTGCTCTGCGGGATATGATTGTCAACGCAGATTTGGTCTCTGGCTCCCGTTGTGTTTGTCTTTTTGGTGACACCTTTATCAGATCTCAAGTCAGCGTTGGCCACAGCCTCAATGTAAGCAGTTGTCAAGCTGAACGTTCTCCAGAGATCAGGCCGCAGTGGTTTCTCTGATTCGTGTGAGTGCCGACCTCTTGCATCGGGCCAGTTAGTGCTGGGGGGGGGGGGGGGGGGGGGGGGGGGGGGGGGGGGCGGTACAGGGATTCCTGGAGATGTTTGTGATGGAATCTGGGAATGTGCAATGAAAACCCCGTTCCCTCTCCCACTGCATGGAGCAGCAGGTTTTGGGAGCAGAGTTCTGCCTCATAATGGCGGACAATCGACTCCATATTCCATGGAGCCCACGCACGATTGGGATTCATTAAACAGCCGATGGAGAATTTATAGAGCAGAAGGAGGCCATTCAGCCCATCGAGTCTGCAGCGTCCCTTGGAAAGAGCACCCTACTTAAGCCCACACCTCCACCCTATCTCAGTAACCCCACCTAACCTTTTGGACAGTAAGGAGTCTGACAACACCAGGTTAAAGTCCAACAGGTTTGTTTCGAATCACTAGCTTTCGGAGCACTGCTCCTTCCTCGGGTGAAGTGCTCCGAAAGCTAGTGATTTATAACAAACCTGTTGGACTTCAACCTGGTGTTGTAAGGCTTCTTACTGTGCCCACCCCAGTCCCAGTGGCTAACCTTTTGGACACTGAGGGGCAATTCATCATGGCCAATCCACCCTAACCCGCACATCTTTGGACTGTGGGGGGAAACCGGAGCACCCGGAGGAAACCCACGCAGACACGGGGGAGAACGTGCAGATTCCACATGGACGGCCACCCTAGTTCGGAATCAAACCCAAGGGTTCCTGGCGCTGTGAGGCAACAGTGCCAGCCACTGTGCCGCCGTGCAGACAGATAGGAACAGATTTGGGGGCTGCCTGCCCATCTGTCGTGGCTACGCTTGTGGCTGGGTGGTTTTGCAAGGTCACCTGGCATGGTTTAGGTCTTCAATGCCCAGTAGGCACGGGGCAGGGAGAATGACACCATGGTTAAGTTTCCTTTTGATAGGGCAGCACGGTGGCCTAGTGGTTAGCACAACCGCCTCACGGCGCTGAGGTCCCAGGTTCGATCCCGGCTCTGGGTCACTGTCCGTGTGGAGTTTGCACATTCTCCCCGTGTCTGCGTGGGTTTCGCCCCCACAGCCCAAAGATGTGCAGAGTAGGTGGATTGGACATGCTAAATTGCCCCTTAATTGGAAAAAATTATTGGCTAATCTAAATTTTAAAAAAAGTTTCCCTTTGATGTTTCATTTCAGTTGCAGTTCCCCGTCAGGGCCTGCCACACCCCCCCCCCCCCCCCCCCCCCCCCCCCCACTTTAATTTAGTCATTATACTGCTTTCTTTGTTTTAATAACAATGTGCATAAGGATTCACGAAGATAACACAAGTTACGAAATCCGTCCGACGCACTAATGTTCACGGTGAGCATACAGTCCGTTAAACTATTGGTGATCTGTGGTCAGACGCACCACACTCCGGAACCATGTGACAGACAGTCAACCCAAACAGATGCCCTGAATCCCTCATGTAACCTCCCCCCCCCCCCTCCATCCCTCCCACCCAGATTCTTGTCACACTGTGAGCCTTGTTCTTCTCTTTGGAACTCTGTCCGTCACAGGGGGGTTTCCAACCGCAATCTGGAACAAGCTAGACGCGAAGAGCAGAGCAATGGGCTCTGAGTTGAAGAGAGGAGAGTTGCGGGGGGGTGGGGGGGGGGGGGGTGGGGGGAGAAGACCTGAAGAAACGTAGGCTTGAGAGAGGATGGAATATCCGAGGAGGAAGTTGGAGCTTTGGTGACTCCTTACTGCGGGCTGATGGAGCACTGGTGCTCTCTGCTTGGCATGGCCAAATGCCTCCAGGTGCACGTAGAAAGTGAAGCTAGAGTGTACGCCGGGACCCAGGGAAAAGTAACATCAGAAGGTGAGATTGAAACCCTGGAGGTGGATTCGTATCGAAACCTACTGAGTGAATTGCCTTTTTTATCATAGATTTTACAGTGCAGAAGGAGGCCATTCGGCCCATCGAGTGGAAAGAGCACCCTACCCAAGGTCAACACCTCCACCCTATCCCCATAACCCAGTAATCCCACCCAACACTAAGGGCAATTTTTGGACACTAAGGGCAATTTATCATGGCCAATCCACCTAACCTGCACATCTTTGGACTGTGGGAGGAAACCGGAGCACCCGGAGGAAACCCACACACACAGGGGGAGGATGTGCAGACTCCACACAGACAGTGACTCAGCCGGGAATCGAACCTGGGACCCTGGAGCTGTGAAGCCATTGTGCTACCCACAATGCTCTGTGCTGCCCAAGACAATTCCAAGGCACGTTATTCGAACATGGGGATGGAAAGCCTTGATGAGAAAGCCAGGGCTTCAGTGGGAACAGGTGGCTCACAATGTAAGAAGCATCCATCTCGTGGGGTGGGTTGATGTGAAATCCATAGTATCTGCTTTGGTGTCCTCTGTCATTCATTTTGGGATGTGGTGTGTCCGACCACAGATTGCCTATTTGTTCACATGCATTGAGTACTTACCCTGAATATTAGAGTATGAGATAGATATTGTAAATTGTGTTATTGTTATGAATTTATCTGTAAAGGTATGCTTAGGGCAGGGGTGGGCAAACTTTTCCGTGCAAGGGCCACATTCAGAAATTCACAATTCACAAAGGGCCGCATAGTATATTAAGTAAAATAATTACTTCACCCGGTTATGATTCTGGGCGCCTCATATAGAACATAGAACAGTACAGCACAGAACAGGCCCTTCGGCCCTTGACGTTGTGCCGAGCAATGATCACCCTACTCAAGTCAACGTATCCACCCTATACCAATAAGTAACCCAACAGCCCCCCCCCCCCCATTAACCTTAAAAAATTTTTTTTTTTTTTTTTTTAATTTTTTTTTTTTTTTAAATTTTTTTTTTTTTTTAATGACTTGGTGGGCCGAGGAAATACCTTTGGCGGGCCGCATGCGGCCCGCGGGCCGTAGTTTGCCCACCCCTGGCTTAGGGTATAGAAATAATAGGATTCAACTCATTTACTGGTTTTTGCATTGATGGCTTTCCAACCTTTATTGTCTCGTGTAATATAGTTCCATTTTCTTGTTTAATAAATGTTTTATTCTTTTCGTTCAACAGTTCATCAGCAGATTCCTGTGACTCTGTTCAGTGGCCTTCCCTCCGCGCTTTCTGAAAGGAAACAGCTCGAGGGCTGGATTCTCCATTTGAGAGGGCTGGATTGTCCGATTCTGCGGTTATGTCCGCAGGAGCCATCTGGTCTTACGACTAAAAAGTCGGCGGTGCTCCCACAACGATCCTCTGCCCAGTGGGGGGGGGGGGGCGAGCAGCCATGCCCCATAAAGCCCCCTGCGGATACGGTCGCAGAATGGGCAGGTCCGCAGGCGCACACGTGCACGGCGACAGCCTGCGACGGCCGCGCTGTACAATCCCATCCTAAGTGTTGACTCCAGGAGAGACTCGGTTGATTTCTACGGCAGGAAAATTGGCGGCCGTCCCGGAGCAATTCGGGAACCGTTAATGGGATAGCATCAGCGGAGCACGATCGATTCCTATGAAAATGGTGTCCGATGCACCGGGGTTCTGATTGACACTCGGGAGGCTGACGAGCTGCAGCCGCGCATACACGTTACACTCCCCGCGCATACCATCCCAGCCAACAAGTTGGCACTGGCTGCGCGGGGGCACGCCCATCCCCGTTAATGGGTCGGCTGGGGCCAGACGATGCCGAGAGGGGGTGGTCTGGGGGGGGGGGGGGGGGGGGGGGGGGGGGGACACCGAAACGACCTGGGCCCTTAGTTCACAGGGGGCTGTCAGCGGCGTGCGCAGCTGCATGGCTGCTTTGCCGGCTGCGGCAATGGTGTTCTATGCCCGTCCACCCCGACCCAAATGTGGCAGGGGGATGGGAACCAGATTCGGAAGTTAGAGGTCAGTAAAGAAGCAGCAACTAAAGCCGGTAAGGTACTGGATAATAAACTCAATGTGACTAAGGGGAAGAGTAGACAGGGAAGAGATGATGAACGCAAAGGTGGTCTGAGGTGCATTTGTTTTAATGCAAGAAGTGTAGCAGGTAAGGCAGATGAACTTAGGGCTTGGATCAGTACCTGGGAATATGATGTTATTGGTATTACTGAGACTTGGTTGAGGGATGGGCAAGACTGGCAACTGAATATCCCAGGGTATTGATGCTTCAGGAGGGATAGAGAGGGAGGTAAAAGGGGTGGAGGAGTTGCATTTCTCGTCAGAGATGATATCACAGCTGTGATTAAGGAGGGCACGATGGAGGATTCGAGTTCTGAGGCAATATGGATAGAGCTAAGAAATAGGAAGGGTGCAGTAACATTGTTGGGACTTTACTACAGGCCTCCCAAAAGCGAGCGTGAAGTAGCAGTACAAATGTGTAGACAGATTATAGAACAATGTAGGAGCAATAGGGTGGTTGTGATGGGAGATTTTAACTTCCCCAACATTGAATGGGGCTCATGTAGTTTTGGAGGTGTAGATGGAGCAGAATTTGTAAGGAGCATCCAGGAGAGTTTTTAAGAGCAGTATGTAAATAGTCCAACTCGGGAAGGGGCCATACTGGACCTGGTATTGGGGAATGATCCCAGCCAGGTGGTTGAAGTTTCAGTCGGTGATTACTTTGGGAATAGCGATCACAATTCCGTAAGTTTTAGAATACTCATGGACAAGGACAAGAGGGGTCCGAAAGGAAGAGTGCTAAATTGGGAAAAGGCAGAGTATAACAAAATTCGGCAGGAGCTAGGGAATGTGGATTGGGAGCAGCTGTTTAAGGGCAAATCCACATTTGAAATGTGGGAGTCTTTTAAGGAAAGGTTGATTAGAGTGCAGGACAGACATATTCCTGTGAAAATGAGCGATAGAAATGGCAAGATTAGGGAACTATGGATGGCGGGTGGAATTGTGAGACGAGCTAAAATGAAAAAGGAAGCATACATAAGATCGAGGCAACTCAAAACTGATGAAGCTTTGGAGGAATATCGGGAAAGTAGGACAAATCTCAAACGCGCTATAAAGAGGGCTAAAAGGGGTCATGAAATATCTTTGGCTAACAGGGTTAAGGAAAATCCCAAAGCCTTTTATTCGTATATAAGGAGCAAGAGGGTAACGAGAGAAAGGATTGGCCCACTCAAAGACAAAAGAGGGAATTTATGCGTGGAGTCAGAGGAAATGAGTGAGATTCTTAATGAATACTTTGCATCGGTATTCACCAAGGAGAGGGACATGACGGATGTTGAGGCTAGGGATGGATGTTTAAATACTCTAGGTCATGTCGGCATAAGGAAGAGGGAGGTTTTGGGTATTCTAAAAGGTATTAAGGTGGACAAGTCCCCAGGACCAGATGGGATCTATCCCAGGTTACTGAGGGAAACGAGGAACGAAATAGCTGGGGTCTTAACAGATATCTTTGCAGCATCCTTGGGCACAGGTGAGGTCCCGGAGGACTGGAGAATTGCTAATGTTGTCCCTTTGTTTAAGAAGGGTAGCAGGGATAATCCAGGGAATTATAGACCTGTGAGCTTGACGTCAGTGGTAGGCAAACTGTTGGAGAAGATACTGTGGGATAGGATCTATTCACATTTGGAAGAAAATAGACTTATCAGTGATAGGCAGCATGGTTTTGTGCAGGGAAGGTCATGTCTTACAAACCTAATAGAATTCTTTGAGGAAGTGACAAAGTTAATTGATGAGGGAAGGGTTGTAAATGTCAGTAAGGCATATGATAAAGTTGCCCATGACAGGTTGATGGAAAAAGTGAATTTGTATGGGGTTCAGGGTGTACTAGCTAGATGGATAAAGAACTGTCTGGGCAACAGGAGACAGAGAGTAGTGGTGGAAGGGAGTGTCTCAAAATGGAGAAAGGTGACTAGTGGTGTTCCACAGGGATCCATGCTCGGACCACTGTTGTTTGTGATATACATAAATGATCTGGACGAAGGTATAGGTGGTCTGATTAGCAAGATTCCAGATGATACTAAGATTGGTGGAGTTGCAGATAGCGAGGAGGACTGTCAGAGAATACAGAAAAATATAGACAGATTGGAGAGTTGGGCAGAGAAATGGCAGATGGAGTTCAATCCAGGCAAATGCGAGGTGATGCATTTTGGAAGATTTAATTCAAGAGCGGACTATATGGTCAATGGAAGAGTCTTGGGGAAAATTGATGTACAGAGAGATCTGGGAGTTCAGGTACATTGTACCCTGAAGGTGGCAACGCAGGTCGATAGAGTGGTCAAGAAGGCATACAGCATGCTTGCCTTCATCGGACGGGGTATTGAGTACAAGAGTCGGCAGGTTATGTTGCAGTTGTATAGAACTTTGGTTAGGCCACATTTGGAATACTGCGTGCAGTTCTGGTCGCCACATTACCAGAAGGATGTGGATGCTTTAGAGAGGGTACAGAGGAGGTTCACCAGGATGTTGCCTGGTATGGAGGGTGCTAGCTATGAAGAAAGGTTGAGTAGATTAGGATTGCTTTTGTTGGAAAGACAGAGGTTGAGGGGGGACCTGATTGAGGTCTACAAAATCATGAGAGGTATGGACAGGGTGGATAGCAACAAGCTTTTTCCAAGAGTGGGGGTGTCAATTACAAGGGGTCACGATTTCAAGGTGAGAGGGGGAAAGTTTAAGGGAGATGTGCGTGGAAAGCTTTTTACGCAGAGGGTGGTGGGTGCCTGGAACGCTTTGCCAGCGGAGGTGGTAGGGGCGGGCATGATAGCATCATTTAAGATGCATCTAGACAGGTATACGAACAGGCAGGGAACAGAGGGAAGTAGATCCTTGGAAAATAGGCAACAGGTTGTGATAAAGGATCTGGATCGGCGCAGGCTGGGAGTGCCGAAGGGCCTGTTCCTGTGCTGTCATTTCCTTTGTACTTTGTTCTTTGTTCTTTGACCCCACAGCCCAGCTCCTGGCCACCCCCCCGCCCTCCCCCCCAACACCCCCTCCCGACCCTGGCAGAAGTCTGCCCCGGCCAGCGGCGCAACAGTCAGAAAACTATTGCGATATTGCACATTTTCCAACCCCCCCCCCCCCCCCCCCCCCCACCTCCCTCTCGCTCAGCTGCCTGTTCCCCGATTTTTAAAACCACAAGCGAACCCCGCCGTCAATTCCTCCCGGCGGAGGCGAAGCGTCGCGGAGGCCGTGACAAATTCCGGGTCAGGCCCCTTTTAATGATGCGCCAACGGCGTTTACCGTATGTGCGGAGTGGAACGTATTGACATTCCGTCGGGCCCCGGCCACGATGTTCGCCTCCCGACCGATTCTCCACCCAAATGCGTTTCCCGATTCCGGCATCGGCCAATGGAGAACCCTGCCCCTAATCTACCAAGCCAGGTTTTATTCTGCGGTCTGGCTTGTCCAGAATTGACATCAGCTGGGATCACAACAACCTGTATTTAATACACCAGGCTGGCCAGAAGGAGGCGATGTTAATAAAAAATGCCACACAGCCTTTCCTTGAATGTCACATTGGCTGGAACGTTTAGAAGTGTTTGAAACTCATCCACATTCCAAACGGTGGGCGCGGGTCCTTTGCTGGAGAGGGCAGGGTCAAATGACATAGGCCTCTGGCTTGTTGAACAGGTCAATATTGCCTTGTGAGCTGAAGAACTCTGTCCGCTCTTTAACATCTGAATAGCAACCTCACGGACTGTGGTCATCCACCATGTAATTGTGTGTGTGCCTGTATTAGGGGATGTACAGCAGTACCTGTATTACAGGTTCGTCGGTAGCCCCTGCCGGCTAGCTCCGCCCACAAGGAGCCATATAAATATGTATGAGTTCTCCTGAGCAGCCATTCTACCAGCTGCAGTCGGAGGATAAACATCTCACTGTAATAAAGCCTCTCTTGCACCCATTCGTGTCTTTAGTACAATTGATAGCGCATCACGGACAAGTACCTCTGTCGACCTGGGATACCTGATCTCACCTATGCTGTTTTTGTTGGATATTGTATCATTGCCAAAAAGGCTGTGAAGTTAAAACTACCGGAAAAGTGAATAATACAGCATCAGTTTTTCGGCCTGCCAAACTCGGTGAAGGAATACCTCATTGGACCTTGATTCTGGACCACATGAAACAATGCTTGTTTCCCCCGTGGTCTCTGTGGTGTAAAACCTGCTTCTCTCTATCCTTTTTACTGTATGATTGTAAGGTGGTGAAGTTGCGACTCTCCTTTTCAGGTTTTGAGTGTGCGCAATTAAACTAACCCTTTAAGTTCATCCTCTCTCGAATTTGTTGTGGGGTTGTTCATAGAGATATGGATCACACCAAAATTGAGGGTTGGAAAATCCTCCACTGTTTGTAAAGAGGGAAACAAATCAAATCAAACATATTCCTTTTGGGAGATGGGAAATTAGTAATGATTGAATGAACCCCCCCTCCTGTCTGCAACAATGAGCAGATCACTGTTCGCTGTATATTGTGCAAACTCTGAATGGGCCGAAGGCCGCCATTTTTGTCCCTGAAAATACCCAGCCTGCCTCAGATTATTTTGGAAGGGGTGACGCTGCCACCATGCAGGAGCAATGCGAGTGGTAGTCTCCACTGACAGGATGTTTCCACTGGGGGCGCTATCTGTTCCATGATTCGGGGCATACAAATGGATTGGGGCCTCACAGTAGCATGGTGGTTAGCATCAATGCTTCACAGCTCCAGGGTCCCAGGTTCGATTCCCGGCTGGGTCACTGTCTGTGCGGAGTCTGCACATCCTCCCCGTGTGTGCGTGGGTTTCCTCCGGGTGCTCCGGTTTCCTCCCACAGTCCAAAGATGTGCGGGTTAGGTGGATTGGCCATGATAAATTGCCCGTAGTGTAAGGTTAATGGGGGGATTGTTGGGTTACGGGTATGCGGGTTACGTGGGTTTAAGTGGGGTGATCATGGCTCGGCACAACATTGAGGGCCGAAGGGCCTGTTCTGTGCTGTACTGTTCTATGTTCTATGTTCTATGGAACTCAGCTGGCATGAATTCGGAGTAGTTCCCGGCCCAGCGGGCGGTGTAACTCCTTGGGGCCAGAGTTAGCGCCAAAAAGCCTGAAAAACTGGAGCTGTTTTTTAAGTGTTCCACCCACCACACACTCACTGCAGCCGATGGCTCGAGAAGGCCCGACCACCCCATCCTCCCCCTTGCGGCCCGCCCGGGTTCGGGGGTCTGAGGTGAACCCGCAGCTCCCTGTCAGTGAGGAGAGGAGGGACACCCTCTTCCCTAGGGTGGGCCGCAGACTCAAGCCCACCCTCCTGAACAGCGTCTGGGAGGAGGCGGCAGAGGCCGTCAGCGCTGCCAGCCTCACCTGGAGGAGACAGCTGCTGACCCTGAGGGGTGGAGGGGGTCACTGGTGAGGCCTCTGGCCTGACAGGGGCGGAGAACCAGGGAGGGTTCCAAAGGCCGCGGGGCCGGTGCCCTCTGCTTAGGGTGGGCTCTGCTGATTCGCCGCTTCCTCTGCCGCGGGGCAGCGCTTCTGAGGGCGGCCAACACCTGGTGGGCCCCTGATTGAGCTTGGCCACGCCCATCCACCGGCTGATACCGCTGGGGTATGGGGGTGTCCAGAGGGGGCGGCCTGGGTGGGCTTTCACGTCACCAGAAGCCCTCTTGAGTGTTTAAAGGACACACTCAGCACTGTGAGAAGCCAGGGGCCAGAAAGCAGCGCCAAAGGGGCGGGTTTGAAAGACAGACGGCGGCAATGGCGGTCTGAGCCAGCACACACGGAACCCGAGATGGACACCCCGATCGCCAGATTTAACGAAGTCTCGCAGGCTGTGATGCAGACGCCCTGAGCCTAAGGGCCTGGGACACCGCGCCAGGGCGTCGTTACCTATCGATCCCCACGAAATAGGATTGGAACCCACCCCCCGTACGGAGCTGAAATTTGACATTCTCGGGAGCAGCGATTTAAGGTCCCTTAACACGGCGGAAATATTGACCATGAGCCGGAAACGGTGCATCTTCCTCACATTTTGAAAGTGGCAGAAAGTTGCTGCGCGTGCACGGAGTTTGTGAAGAAAGCTACCTCGATCTTCACGAACTGAGCTCAATTTACGACCTGGAGTTATTGGACTGTTGTCGTGCTGGGGAGACCCCCCCCCCGGCCAGTTGGGCGGAGACAGGGCAGAGTGACATTCTGGAACTCCCGCTGGAACCTGAGCCCCTTGGCACCATCAGCTTCGTACCCTGGCAGTGCTACACTAGCAGGATGGCACTCCAAGGGTAGCTGGCACTGCCAGGGATCAATTTTTAAACATTATTGAAGAGCAATTTGGACCATTCTGAGCAGTTTTGGGCCCCGGATCTAAGGAAGGATGTGCTGGCAATGTTAGCATTCATGTCGAGAGGGCTAGAATACAAGAGCAGGGATGTACTTCTGAGGCTGTATAAGGCTCTGGTCAGACCCCATTTGGAGTATTGTGAGCAGTTTTGGGCCCCGTATCTAAGGAAGGATGTGCTGGGCCTTGGAAAGGGTCCCAGAGGAGGTTCACAAGAATGATCCCTGGAATGAAGAGCTTGTCGCATGAGGAACGGTTAACGGTCTGTATTCGTTGTTTAGAAGGATGACGGGCGGATCCTATTGAAACTTACAGGATACTGCGAGGCCTGGATAGAATGGACGTGGAGAGGATGTTTCCACTTGTAAGAAAAACTAGAACCAGAGGGCACCATCTCAGACTAAAGGGACGATCCTTTAAAACAGGGATGAGGAGAAATTTCTTCAGCCAGAGGGTGGGTGAATCTGTGGAACTCTTTGCCGCAGAAGGCTGTGGAGGCAAAATCACTGAGTGTCTTTAAGACAGAGACAGATAGGTTCTTGATTAATCAGGGGATCAGGGGTTTTGGGGAGAAGGCAGGAGAATGGGGATGAGAAACGTATCAGCCATGATTGAATGGCGGAGCAGACTCGATGGGCTGAATGGCCTAATTCTGCTCCTATGTCTTATGGTCTTATGGTATGAAATGTCCCGTGTTGGTGTCTCTTTCTCCATCATGACAGTCGTTACCCTAGTCTGACACCAAATGACTAAGAATGATAATTGCAAAACATCAATAGTATGTGTGCGCAAGAAAACGGTGGGGGCGGGGGGGGGGGGGGGGAGGTGGACTAAAAATCATCGAGGAGTCACGTGTGATGCATGAATATTTTATTAACAAAGTTGAACCTACATTTGCAACCATTGATACAGCAACGAACTGGAGTCAAATTTCAAACACGTCATTTAACACACTTGGAATTCAACCCTACTTAGCCCCAGGGAAACCCAGTTGATCTCAACTCCATTCGCAGGTTTGACTCTTGCTGTCGACCGAGCTTAGCTCAGCGCATTGGGGAACAGCGTCCACACACATGCACTGATTTTCAAACACAGGCCACAGCTCCGAGCAGCTTTCTTAATTCGAACCTCAAAAGAAGACAACTCTGGAGGGTGAATCCAAAAAAATTCTTGATGCCCCCGTTTTAAACCTGCACTGCGAGAGTGAAAAATAGGACCTTCCTCAATCCTTTGCCATGACCTTTGACCGGCAGCTTCCACCACCGCCACTTTCAGATTGTGATTGAAAGTTTGTTCTGTTTCTCACTGTTGCACAGAAGAATCGAACTCAATTCCGCATTGATGTGAAGATGCTTCATTGGGAAAGTCAGAGCGGGTCACGACAAGGATCACTCCCAACTCGAGGATGTGTGAGAGGAAATGCAACTTTCATTGAGTCTTCGTTAATTTGGTTGGAATGGATTGTTACATACGCTTTCGATAATTTACGAATCATGGAGGACAAATCTCCAGACGAGGATGCGGCTTGCTGGGCGGCAGTCATTCTTCGAGGATCTCCGGCCAGAGAACCAGGAGGACTGACTTCCTGAGGGGGTGACGTCATCTGTGCTGCTCGCAATGTTCGCCAGCAAAGCAGGGTGGCCCGCATTGGGGGGGGGGGGGGGGGGGGGGGGATGGTTGCTGTGTGTCACCGGAGCATCTGTTGTCCCCCATCGTCCCCTCCCCCGGTGTTACTGATTCAACGGTGAAGAGGCGCGTCCCTTTTTAAGCAGCTACTGATTTCAGGCGAAGCGGGTTTAGGAGTGGTAGCGACAATTACGTTCATTCGGGATCCAGTCCAGATGGTGTTTCCTAAAGATCGGGACAGAAACGTTAACGTGCTTCACTACTCAACGCCAGCTCACCCGCCTGAGAAACAAGGACCCGGGTGGATATGAGGCAGATGGAGGTTGTTGTGGAAAAGATATGAAGGAGGGGGGGGGGGACAAAAAAAGCGAGGACTGTAAACCAAACTATATATCTGCAACGGTGGGGGTGGGGTGGGGGGGGGGGGGGGTGGAGTCGAGG
The DNA here is from genome assembly GCF_902713615.1 of Scyliorhinus canicula. Classification (NCBI taxonomy): domain Eukaryota; kingdom Metazoa; phylum Chordata; class Chondrichthyes; order Carcharhiniformes; family Scyliorhinidae; genus Scyliorhinus; species Scyliorhinus canicula. Next base: position 11,405,910 of record NC_052174.1, read on the forward strand.
GCATCAAATAAATCAAGTTGGATGAATGTCAGCGATCATACGGGTATCTAATCGAATGGGAAAGTAAGCTCGATGGGCTGAATGGCCTCCTCCTGATCATTTGCTCCTTTGTCAATGCGTCATATTTAATATTAACAATGGGTTGATGACATGATATTGAAAATTGGAAACTTTCCAGTATTGCCAGTTGCCATTTTGTGGAGTTGGGGCTCGATTGTCCCAGTTTAGGCCGGACTGATCCAGGTGTTGTAGGTCAGGCACCCCCGCCGTTAAAAGCCTCCCGATTGTCAAGTCCATTGTTCCCAATGTCAGTGACAATCAGGCGAGGCCTTTAACAACTCACCCAGAGCCGGGAATTGTCAATGTTACCCATAATTCTCTGAAATGGGCCCTCACATCGTCACTGTTCACCTTTGTCTGGCTTCCAGGGGCCAACCTTTTCCGATATTCCCCAATTAGCTCACAACCCTCGTCTAGATCACCTTTCCAGGTTCCGGAAGCCGGGTGGGTAAGTTCCTCTCTGCCGCACCTCAGTATTAATCTGAGGCCTTCAAATCTGAGGACACTACGGGCAATTTAGCATGGCCAATCCACCTAACCCGCACATCTTTGGACTGTGGGAGGAAACCGGAGCACCCGGAGGAAACCCACGCACACAGGGGGAGGACGTGCAGACTCCACACAGACAGTGACCCAAGCCGGGAATCGAACCTGGGACCCTGGAGCTGTGAAGCATTTATGCTAACCACCATGCTACCCTGCTGCCCCACCACCATGCTACCCTGCTGCATGGGGGTGAATCTTCACTCCCAATCCAACTCCGTTTCCTCATTCCCGAGGAACATGGGCATCTCATTGTTCAAAACGGGATACGTTATTCAGGATGTGTTCTTGGCCTTTTGGAATGTTCTGACTGGACATCGCAGGGAATTTATTGGCCGTTGGGAGAGTCTCGGACCAGAGGGCAGAATCTCAGAGTGAGGGAGGGGGGACACACCCATTTTAGACAGAGATGAGGAGGAATTTCTTCTCTCAGGGGGGAGTGAATGTGTGGAATTCTTTACCGCAGAGAGCTTACTTAGAGGCCGGTTCCTTAAGCACGTTCAAGGCCAAGATAGATTTTTAATCAGCGAGAGGGTCGAGGGTGATGGGGAGAAAGCGGGAAATTGGAGTTGAGGGTTATCGCATCAGATCAGTAACGGCAGAGTAGACACGATGGGCTGAATGGCCTCCTTCCGCTCCTAGGGTCCTGCCAAGGGGTTGCAAAAGTGCAAGTGGCTGTTATTGGCTGTGACCAACCACAGGCCTGGCATTCGACATGGATCACCGGCCGAGGCCGCGGCTCAGCTGATCGAACTCGCAACTCCGACGGTCAAGGTTCAGGGTTCAAATCTCACTCCAGGGATTGTGCAGGCAAAAGTCAAGGCCGACACCCCCCCCCCCCCCCCCCCCCCCGCCCCCCGCCCCACCCCGGTGCGGCGCTGAGACATCCAGTGACCATTCAAATCGCGATGCAAGCACGAGTTTCTCAGTTACATCTTGGGTCACAAAATACTTAATTCATCCCATATCGTAAACCCTCAAAGGATCCATTTACCAGAAGGATGGAAGACGACTAGTATTTGCCATCGCATTTCCCTTTGTGGCAGTAACAACCAGGGGGGCAATCAGCGTCACAGGTGCAGCCTGGGAAGGAAATGCAAGATGAGTTTCGTTCAGTTAGTTAAACCAGCTTTTTCCAATGCTTATCATCAGGAATTATGATCAGGTATTGCGTGGGTGATCCAGAATCGGAGATGTGCCACCTCACCTCACTGTGGGAGAACCTTCACCACACGGCTTACACCATTGGATTACCAGTCCAGCGATGTCACCGCCATCTCCTTTAAGATTCTCAGGGGTGAACTAAAACGAGTGGTTTGTTGTGACATTGGGGGGTAGATATCAAGGGAGAGGGTGATGTTTTTTTCTGACTCATCGACAGAATGTTGACGTTGCAAGCTAAGGCCCAGAATTTATTGTCCATCCCTAATTGTCCCTCGGGCAGGTGGTGGGTGAGCCGCCTTCTTGAGCCCGCTGCAGTCCATGTGGTGTAGGTACACCCACTGTGCTGTTAGGGAGGGAGTGCCAGGATTTTGACCCAGCGACAGTGAAGGAACGGCCGATATATTTCCCAGTCGGGGTGGGGAGTGACTGGGAGGGGAACCTCCAGGTGGTGGGGTTCCCAGGGATCTGCTGCCCTCGTCCTTCTAGATGGTAGAGGCCGTGGGTTTGGAAGGTGCTGCCTAAGGAGCCTTGGTGAGTTGCTGAAGTGCATCTTGTAGACGGTCCACACGGCTGCCACTGTGCGTCGGTGGGGGAGGGAGTGAATGTTTGTGGATGGGGGAGCCAATCAAGCGGGGCTGCTTTGTCCTGGATGGTGTTGAGCTTCTTGAGTGTTGTTGGAGCTGCGCTCATCCAGGCAAGTGGAGAGTATTCCATCACACTCCTGACTTGTGCCGTGTAGATGGTGGACAGGCTTTGGGGGGTCAGGAGGTGAGTTACTCTCCGCAGGATTCCCAGCCTCTGGCCTGCTCTGGTGGGGGGGGGGAAGGGGGGGGGGGGTGGGGGGAAAGATCTCTAAAGTTAAAGACAAAATACCTTTTCCGTAATGATGCCCTGTGCAGTAAACAGACTGGTGTTAACATTATCCACAGAGAATCATAGAATCATAGAATTGACAGTGCCGAAGGAGGCCATTTGGCCCATCCAGTCTGCACCGGCCCTTGGAAAGAGCACCCTACCCAAGCCCACACCTCCACCCTATCCCCATAACCCAGTGACCCCACCCAACCTTTTTGGACACTATGGGGCAATTGATCGCGGCCAATCCGCCCTCACCTGCACATCTGTGGACCGTGGGAGAAAACCGGAGCACCCGGAGGAAACCCACGCACACACATGGGGGGGGGGGGGGGAGAACGTGCAAGCTCCGCACAGACAGTGACCCAAGCCGGGAATCGAACCAGGGACCCTGGCGCCGTGGAGCAACAGTGCTAACCAGTGTGCTACCGTGCTGAACGGGGAATTGAGAGTTTAACGTAACCAATCGAACGATCGGTGCATTCGGCATTGAGCAGGTGAAGGGTTGCTCATACTCTTTCAAACAGCAAAGGAACAATCCTGGTTCATCATCGTTATATTTCAGCTGCCTGGAGCTCCAAAATGCAAAGTCGGGCACTCCGGGGACGGATGTCCGCAACACTCCTCGGATTGCAGGGCCGACCGGAGGAGCCCCCATCACCTCTGTCCGAGGAGACTGTGCCAAGTGCAAAAAGATTTTTTTTTTTATCCTTGATGAGCTACTGAATTTCAGAAAATTGCATGGCGGTCTGGTCAGTCATCACATTTCAGGGCAGGACAGACTCGCAGAGCTCACAGTATTGACCTGATTCCATTATATTTGCACACGATAGCTGGATGCTGACCTATCAATCAGGTAAGTCGAAATATTTGGCACCTTTTCACCATTTTCACTCACTGTCAGCAGTCAGTTTGGGGAGGTAGAAATAGTTTCCTGGGAGTCCTTTATCCCACCATCCCAGCATTCAAACATAGTTGCTGCCCTTCCTGAGTTGTTAGAATCATAGAATAGAATCCTTTCAATGCAGAAGGAGTTCATTCGGCCCATCGAGTCTGCACCGACCCTTGGAAAGAGTACCCTGCTCAAGTCCCGACCCTAACCCCTTAACCCAGTAACCCCACCTAACCGTTTTTGGACACCAAGGGCCGATTTAGCATGGCCAATCCGCCCTAACCGGCACATCTTTGGACCGTGGGAGGAAACCGGAGCACCCGGAGGAAACCCACGCGGACACGGGGAGAAGGTGCAAACTCCTGACAGAATCACATCAGTGAGAGTGTGTGAATTTCCTGTGCAGGATATGAAATGTAGCCCTAATATCGTGGCTATTGTCTAGGCCTTGCTACATTTGAACATGGACTGATTCATTATCTGAGGAGTCGCAATTGGTGCTGAACATTGTGCACCATCTCTCCCCCCTTTTTAGGTGAGTATCTAATTATTGTGCACCAGAGTACATAGAACATACAGTGCAGAAGGAGGCCATTCGGCCCATTGAGTCTGCACCGACCCACTTAAATCCTCACTTCCACCCTATCCCTGTAACTCAATAACCCCTCCTAACCTTTTTGGACACTAAGGGGCAATTTATCACGGCCACTCCACCTAACCTGCACTTCTTTGGACCGTGGGAGGAAACCGGAGCACCCGGAGGAAACCCACGCACTCACGGGGAGAACTTGCAGACTCCGCATAGACAGTGACCCAGCAGGGAATCGAACCTGGGACCCTGGCGCTGTGAAGCCACAGTGCTAGCCACTTGTGCTACCGTGCTGCCCGTAGACCGTAACATATAGATTTCCCTCTTTCACAGCTTTCATTTCATATAAGGAGAAGATGTCAATGTTTAGGGACATTAAACCCATTAATACTTTGCAACAAGGGAGTTGATACCAATACGTGGGGTATCGGAGCAGTGAAGGGATTTGTGTTTGGCTATCATCACCATATCGTATTGATCAATCTCTCTGTCTTTTGAATGAAATTATCTCTAAAATTATCAACAATACCTTTGGGATCATAGTAACCTGCGGAGTGAAAAGATTGTGTTATTTATCATTGACTGGAGAGAACGAATAGCAAATTTACATTTTCAACTCAATTACTACAAGAATGAGTGTCAGAATTCTCCTAATGTCTCCAGGTTGAGCATCATCTTTAATTTGTTCCGTAGACAATTCAGATAAGGTAGATACAGTTTACCATGGATTTTCCCACTTTCACTCTCATCAAATACTGTTGGCTCCCTCCCCTTATTATCGAAACCACAAAGTGAGAGACTGGAGATTGGTATTTCCTGGGAGGATCGCAAATTTGTTGTTATCCCATTTCATTGGGGTCACCTTAACCCATGATCGAATACAAAAGTTTGGTGACTTGCATTTCTCATGTATGTTCTGACAACAAGTATATATTTACTAATTGAGCAATATTTTCAACAGTGGAATATTGACCCCTTTAATACTTTGCAACAAGGGAATTGATACCAATGTGTGGAATAACAGGGCAAAGGAGGGATGTGTGTTTGTCTATCACCACCATATCTTATTGCTCAATCTCTTTGTCATTGAATGAATGAAATTATCTCCAAAATTATCAACAATACCTTTGGGATCATAGTGACCTGCGGAGTGAAAAGATTGTGTTATTGATCATTGACTGGAGAGAACGAATAGCAAATTTAGATTTTCAACTCAATTACTTCAAGAATGAGAGTCAGAATTCACCAGATTATAGGTTTGTACAACTCTTTAAACAAATGAAAGGGACATTTCAGCTCAATCTTGTTTTCCTCTTGTTTATTCATCTCTCCCCATTTTCAGGTGAGTAATTATCATGCACCAAATTAGAGATAAAATATAGATTCCCCTCTTTCACGGCTTATAAGGAGACAATGTCAATGTTCAGGGTATTGGGGTAATGAAGGGATGTGTGTTGGACTATCTTCAACATCTTTCATTGCTCAGTCTCTCTGTCCTTATTCCTTGTGGAGAAACAGATGTATAAAAGTAAGAAAATACCTGGATAGTAATGATCATAATCTGTGGAATAGACAGATTGGTGTTAACGGTTTTTGGAGAGAATAATTTGGAAATCTACATTTTCTTCACAATCGATTCAACATTTGGGTCGTTAAACAGGCCGCGGATTATGGCTCTTTCGACATTAAAATAAACATTAGCATTCATAATCATTTTATTTCAGTTCATTCACCCTGCCTCCCTTTTCAGGTTAATATCTAAGTCTATTACACCGACACAGAGACCAAAATATAATATGCATATACTGTGGGGCAGCGCGGTCGCATTGTGGATAGCACAATTGCTTCACAGCTCCAGGGTCCCAGGTTCGATCCCCGTCTTGGCTCACTGTCTGTGCGGAGTCTGCACCTTCTCCCCGTGTGTGCGTGGGTTTCCTCCGGGTGCTCCGGTTTCCTTCCACAGTCCAAAGATGTGCAGGTTAGGTGGATTGGCCATGCTAAATTGCCCTTAGTGTTCAAAATTGTCCTTAGTGTTGGGTGGGGTGACTGGGTTATGGGGATAGGGTGGAGATGTGGGCTTGGGTAGGGTGCTCTTTCAAAGAGCCAGTGCAGACTCGATGGGCCAAATGGCCTCCTTCTGCACTGTACATTCTATGATAACATTTCTCTTTCTTCCCAAATCATATATTGATTTCAGCTTTTGTAAGTGATATGAATAGTGTCTTCACTTCAACTTGTTTCAATTATTATGGTTCTCGTTGATAGTAAGAATATTTGGGGTTGTATCAGATATGAGTTGCCTTTCTCGGTTACTAAATGTTGCAGCTGTTAGTTGCAAACAAAAACATTCAGCAACGTGTGTGAGGAATTATTGTACGAGTCAAGCTGGAAAGTTGGGTCAATTTGCAATGTGGTCTGGTTGATGATCACACCTCAGGGCCAAATTGACCGTTCAGAATGTCCTAAATTTATCTCAAAGTGAGAGACTGGAGTTTGGTATTTCCTGACAGGATCTCAAATTTGTTATTCTATTTCATTGGGGTCACCTTAACCCCTGATCGAATACAAAGTTTGGTGAATTTCATTTCTGACGTATGTTCTGATAACAAGTATATATTTATTAATGGAACAATATTTTCAACAGTGGAACATTGACCCCATTAATAATTTGCAACAAGGGAATTGATAGCAATGTGTGGAATAACGGGGCAGTGGAGGGATGTGTGTTTGCCTATCACCACCATATCTTATTGCTCAATCTCTCTGTCATTGAATGAATGAAATTATCTGTAAAATTATTAACAATACCTTTGTAATCATAGTGACCTGCGGAGTAAAAAGATTGTGTTATTGGTCATTGACTGGAGAGAACGAATAGCAAATTTACATTTTCAACTCAATTACTTCAAGAATGAGAGTCAAAATTCTCCAGATTATAGGTTTGTACAACTCTTTAAACAAATGAAAGGGACATTTCAGCTCAATCTTATTTTACTCTTGTTTATTCATCTGTCCCCATTTTCAGGTGAGTATCTAATTATCATGCACCAAAGTAGACAGTAAGGTATAGATTTCCCCACTTTCACGGCTTATAAGGAGACAATGTCAATGTTCAGGGTATTGGGGTAATGAAAGGATGTGTGTTGGACTATCTTCAACATCTTTCATTGCTCAGTCTCTCTGTCCTTATTCCTTGTGGAGAAACAGATGTATAAAATTAAGACAATACCTGGATAGTAATGATCATAATGTACGGAATAGACAGATTGGTGTAAGCAGTCCTTAGAGAGAATAATTTGGAAATCTACATTTTCTTCACAATTTTTCAAAATTTGGGTTAGTTAACATAATTTGGATTATGGGTTGGCGTTGCCCTTTCGAAATTAAAGTAAACATTAGCATTCATAATCATTTTATTTCAGTTCATTCACCTTGCCTCCCTTTTCAGGTTAATATCTAAGTCTATTACATCGAAACAGTGACCAAAATATAAGTTTTCTCTCTCATCCCAAATCATATATTGTTTTCAGCTTTTGGAAGTGATGTGAATGGTGTCTTCACTTCAACTTGTTTCAATTATTATGGCTCTCGTTGATAGTAAGAATATTTGGGGTTGTATCAGATATGAGTTGCCTTTCTCGTTTATTTAATGCTCAGCTGTCAGTTGCAAACAAAAACATTCAGCAACATGTGTGAGGAATGCAGCAATTATTGTATGAGTCGAAGTGGAAAGTTGGATCAATTTTCCATGTGGTCTGGTTGATGATCACACCTCAGGGCCAAATTGTCCATTCAGATATACTCAATTTGCTACAATTGGACGTTCACAATATACCTGAATGTTGACCTGCCCAGTGGGTAATTGATATGTTTCACAAAGCTCATTGGATAAGCCTCTATCGCTGGGTTTTAAAGCTCCCAGCCACTGGCCAATCTCAGCCAATGTCATCAATGACGTCCCTATGTTGACCATCGTCCATAATACTGTCTGTAAACAGGGTGGGTAAGGTAGATGCAGTTTGGCATGGGTTTCCCCACTTTCTCTCTCTTCTAATAAAATTGGCCACCCCCCCCCCCCCCCCCCCCCCGCTGTCTTCTTGGAATCTCAAAGTGAGAGGTGGGAATTTGCAAATTTCCATGCAGGATCTGAACTGTGATGTTATCCTCGTTCGTTGTGTCCTCTTAACCTCCGATCAATTACAACGTCTGGTGCATACCATTTCTGATGTATCTTCCGAACACAAATATATATATTTTAAACATATATTTATAAATGGAGCAGCACTTTCGAGAACAGGAGATTTTGCCATTAATACTTTGTAACAAGGGAGTTGATACCAATGTGCAGGCTCATGGGGCCATAAAGGGATTTGGGTTTGGCTAACATCGTCATATCTTATTGCTCAGTCTCTCTGTCTTGATTCCTTGTGGATAAACAGTTCTCTAAAATTAAAGACAAATTGCTTTTCTATTATAATGATCGTGTCCTGTGTAATAAAGAAACTGTGATATTGAAGATTGCCTGCAGAGAATGAACAGCACATTTATATGCACACGCAGCTGGTTCTTTCAAAATGTTACAGATCACTGGCTGGAATGGCTACTGAAATTAATTAAAAGAGCATTTCAGTTCAACCGTGTTGTATTTCTGTGCCTTCATCTATTTCACAAAGCCCATTGGCTAGACCTCTCTCATTGGGTTTTAACAGTCCCAGGGACTGGAAATGGACCATCTCATAATCTAATAATCTTTATTAGTGTCACAAGTAGGCATACATTAACACTGCAACAAAGTTACTGTGGAAAGCCCCTAGTCGCCACACTCCGGTGCCTGTTCGGGTACACGGAGGGAGAATTCAGAATGTCCAATTCACCCAACAGCACGTCTTTCGGGACTTGTGGGAGGAAACCGGAGCGCCCGGAGGAAACCCACGCAGGCACGGGGAGAACGTGCAGACTCCGCACGGACAGTGACCCATGCCGGGAATTGAACCCGGGACCCTGGAACTGTGAAGCAACAGTGCCAACCACTGTGCTACCGTACCGTCCAACCTCAGCCCAATGTCATTCACAAGTTGTATCCAGGTTAAGCATTGTCTTTTACTTTAGTCTGTAGACAATTGCGAAAAGGTAGATGTAGTTTACCATGGATTTTCCCACTTTCACTCTCTTCAAATGTCATTAGCTCCCTCCCCATATTATCTCAAAGTGAGAGACTGGAGATTGGTATTTCCCAGCAGGATCTCAAATTTGTTATTCTATTTCATTGGGGTCACCTTAACCCCTGATCGAATACAAAGTTTGGTGAATTTCGTTTCAGACGTATGTTCTGATAACAAGTATATATTTATTAAGGGAACAATATTTTCAACAGTGGAACATTGACTCCATTAATACTTTGCAACAAGGGAATTGATACCAATGTGTGGAATAACGGGGCAAAGGAGGGATGTGTGTTTGCCTATCACCACCATATCTTATTGCTCAATCTCTCTGTCATTGAATGAATGAAATTATCTGTAAAATTATTAACAATACCTTTGGGATCATAGTGACCTGCGGAGTGAAAAGATTGTGTTATTGGTCATTGACTGGAGAGAACGAATAGCAAATTTACATTTTCAACTCAATTACTTCAAGAATGAGAGTCAGAATTCTCCAGATTATAGGTTTGTACAACTCTTTAAACAAATGAAAGGGACATTTCAGCTCAATCTTGTTTTACTCTTGTTTATTCATCTGTCCCCATTTTCAGGTGAGTATCTAATTATCATGCACCAAAGTAGACAGTAAGGTATAGATTTCCCCACTTTCACGGCTTATAAGGAGACAATGTCAATGTTCAGGGTATTGGGGTAATGAAAGGATGTGTGTTGGACTATCTTCAACATCTTTCATTGCTCAGTCTCTCTGTCCTTATTCCTTGTGGAGAAACAGATGTATAAAATTAAGACAATACCTGGATAGTAATGATCATAATGTACGGAATAGACAGATTGGTGTAAGCAGTCCTTAGAGAGAATAATTTGGAAATCTACATTTTCTTCACAATTTTTCAAAATTTGGGTTAGTTAACATAATTTGGATTATGGGTTGGCGTTGCCCTTTCGAAATTAAAGTAAACATTAGCATTCATAATCATTTTATTTCAGTTCATTCACCTTGCCTCCCTTTTCAGGTTAATATCTAAGTCTATTACATCGAAACAGTGACCAAAATATAAGTTTTCTCTCTCATCCCAAATCATATATTGTTTTCAGCTTTTGGAAGTGATGTGAATGGTGTCTTCACTTCAACTTGTTTCAATTATTATGGCTCTCGTTGATAGTAAGAATATTTGGGGTTGTATCAGATATGAGTTGCCTTTCTCGTTTATTTAATGCTCAGCTGTCAGTTGCAAACAAAAACATTCAGCAACATGTGTGAGGAATGCAGCAATTATTGTATGAGTCGAAGTGGAAAGTTGGATCAATTTTCCATGTGGTCTGGTTGATGATCACACCTCAGGGCCAAATTGTCCATTCAGATATACTCAATTTGCTACAATTGGACGTTCACAATATACCTGAATGTTGACCTGCCCAGTGGGTAATTGATATGTTTCACAAAGCTCATTGGATAAGCCTCTATCACGGGTTTTAAAGCTCCCAGCCACTGGCCAATGTCATCAATGACTCGTCCCTATGTTGACCATCGTCCATAATACTGTCTGTAAACAGGGTGGGTAAGGTAGATGCAGTTTGGCATGGGTTTCCCAGTTTCTCTCTCTTCTAATAAAATTGGCCACCCCCCCCCCCCCCCCCCCCCGCTGCCTTCTTGGAATCTCAAAGTGAGAGGTGGGAATTTCCATGCAGGATCTGAACTGTGATGTTATCCTCGTTCGTTGTGTCCTCTTAACCTCCGATCAATTACAACGTCTGGTGCATACCATTTCTGATGTATCTTCCGAACACAAATATATATATTTTAAACATATATTTATAAATGGAGCAGCACTTTCGAGAACAGGAGATTTTGCCATTAATACTTTGTAACAAGGGAGTTGATACCAACGTGCAGGCTCATGGGGCCATAAAGGGATTTGGGTTTGGCTAACATCGTCATATCTTATTGCTCAGTCTCTCTGTCTTGATTCCTTGTGGATAAACAGTTCTCTAAAATTAAAGACAAATTGCTTTTCTATTATAATGATCGTGTCCTGTGTAATAAAGAAACTGTGATATTGAAGATTGCCTGCAGAGAATGAACAGCACATTTATATTCACACGCAGCTGGTTCTTTCAAAATGTTACAGATCACTGGCTGGAATGGCTACTGAAATTAATTAAAGGTGCATTTCAGTTCAACCGTGTTGTATTTCTGTGCCTTCATCTATTTCACAAAGCCCATTGGCTAGACCTCTCTCATTGGGTTTTAACAGTCCCAGGGACTGGAAATGGACCATCTCATAATCTAATAATCTTTATTAGTGTCACAAGTAGGCATACATTAACACTGCAACAAAGTTACTGTGGAAAGCCCCTAGTCGCCACACTCCGGTGCCTGTTCGGGTACACGGAGGGAGAATTCAGAATGTCCAATTCACCCAACAGCACGTCTTTCGGGACTTGTGGGAGGAAACCGGAGCACCCGGAGGAAACCCACGCAGGCACGGGGAGAACGTGCAGACTCCGCACGGACAGTGACCCATGCCGGGAATTGAACCCGGGACCCTGGAACTGTGAAGCAACAGTGCCAATCACTGTGCTACCGTACCGTCCAACCTCAGCCCAATGTCATTCACAAGTTGTCTCCAGGTTAAGCATTGTCTTTTACTTTAGTCTGTAGACAATTGCGAAAAGGTAGATGTAGTTTACCATGGATTTTCCCACTTTCACTCTCTTCAAATGTCATTAGCTCCCTCCCCATATTATCTCAAAGTGAGAGACTGGAGGTTGGTATTTCCCAGCAGGATCTCAAATTTGTTATTCTATTTCATTGGGGTCACCTTAACCCCTGATCGAATACAAAGTTTGGTGAATTTCATTTCAGACGTATGTTCTGATAACAAGTATATATTTATTAAGGGAACAATATTTTCAACAGTGGAACATTGACCCCTTTAATACTTTGCAACAAGGGAATTGATACCAATGTGTGGAATAACGGGGCAAAGGAGGGATGTGTGTTTGCCTAGCACCACCATATCTTATTGCTCAATCTCTCTGTCATTGAATGAATGAAATTATCTCCAAAATTATCAACAATACCTTTGGGATCATAGTGACCTGCGGAGTGAAAAGATTGTGTTATTGATCATTGACTGGAGAGAACGAATAGCAAATTTACATTTTCAATTCAATTACTACAAGAATGAGAGTCAGAATTCTCCAGATTATAGGTTTGTACAACTCTTTAAACAAATGAAAGGGACATTTCAGCTCAATCTTGTTTTCCTCTTGTTTATTCATCTCTCCCCATTTTCAGGTGAGTAATTATCATGCACCAAATTAGAGATAAAATATAGATTCCCCTCTTTCACGGCTTATAAGGAGACAATGTCAATGTTCAGGGTATTGGGGTAATGAAGGGATGTGTGTTGGACTATCTTCAACATCTTTCATTGCTCAGTCTCTCTGTCCTTATTCCTTGTGGAGAAACAGATGTATAAAAGTAAGACAATACCTGGATAGTAATGATCATAATCTGTGGAATAGACAGATTGGTGTTAACAGTTTTTGGAGAGAATAATTTGGAAATCTACATTTTCTTCACAATCGATTCAACATTTGGGTCGTTAAACAGGCCGCGGATTATGGCTCTTTCGACATTAAAATAAACATTAGCATTCATAATCATTTTATTTCAGTTCATTCACCTTGCCTCCCTTTTCAGGTTAATATCTAAGTCTATTACATTGAAACGGGGACCAAAATATAACTTTTCTCTTTCTTCCCAAATAATATATTGATTTCAGCTTTTGTAAGTGATGTGAATCGTGTCTTCACTTCAACTTGTTTCAATTATTATGGCTCTCGTTGATAGTAAGAATATTTGGGGTTGCATCAGATATGAGTTGCCTTTCTCGTTTATTTAATGCAATTGTTCAGCTGTCAGTTGCAAACAAAAACATTCAGCAACATGTGTGAGGAATGCAGCAATTATTGTATGAGTCAAAGTGGAAAGTTGGATCAATTTTCCATGTGGTCTGCTTGATGATCACACCTCAGGGCCAAATTGTCCATTCAGATATACTCAATTTGCTACAATTGGACGTTCACAATATACCTGAATGTTGACCTGCCCAGTGGGTAATTGATATGTTTCACAAAGCTCATTGGATAAGCCTCTATCGCTGGGTTTTAAAGCTCCCAGCCACTGGCCAATCTCAGCCAATGTCATCAATGACTTGCCCCTATGTTGACCATCGTCTATAATACTGTCTGTAAACAGGGTGGGTAAGGTAGATGCAGTTTGGCATGGGTTTCCCAGTTTCTCTCTCTTCTAATAAAATTGGAGCTCTCCCTGTCTGATTGGAATCTCAAAGTGAGAGGTGGGAATTTGCAAATTTCCATGCAGGATCTGAAATGTGCTGTTATCCCAGATCATTGTGTCCTCTTAATCTCTGATCAAGTAGAACATTTGGTGAATACCATTTCTGATGTATCTTCCGATCATAAATATATATATTTGAAATATATATTTACTAATGATTTATAATATATATATACAAATATACAAATATATGTATATATATACAAATATATATATATATACAAATATATATATAATATATAAAATATATTTCTACAAATATATATATTTTAAATATATATTTACAAATGATTTACCAATTCGCAAGCCATACGTTCACCTGCGCTAGTCTCCTATTTCTGAGCTCGCTATCACATGGTACTGGGAGCAATCCAGAGATGACACCCCGAGTGGTCCTGCTTTTTAGTCTACTGCCTAATTCTCTGAATTTCTGATGCAAGACCTCATCCCTCTTTCTACCTCTGACATTGGTACCAACATGTACCATGACCTCTCCCTTATCACCTTTCCCCTTCAGGATACCCTGCAGCCTTTAAGTGCCGTCACCGACCCTGGCACCAGGGTGGCAACACACCATCCTGGAGTCACGTTGACGGCCAACATAGCACATATCTGCTCCCCATACTATAGAATCCCCTGTTACAATTGCTCTTCCTCTCTTTCTCCCCTCCTGTGCAGAAAGGCCACTTATGGTGTTGGAAGCTTGGCTCAGTCCGGACGCCATGGTGAATCTCCCAAATCAGCTCCCAAAATGGATACCGATTAGTGAGCGGGACCCCAGCAGACCCCTGAACTCCCTGCCTGTTTCTCTGTTTATTATTCTCTTCCACAAACCTCATTGGATGGACGTCTCTCATTGGGTTTTCGCGCTCCCATAGACTGGACAACCTCAGCCAATGTTATTAATGGCTTACCCCTGTGCAAAAACATTGGGCGCCATGCAATCAAAACATTTCCCAGCGTCATTTTGGGCGAGTTTTGATGAGGTGTTTCCTGCCGTCGGTCCGGGTGAGATCCACACTGGGATTCACCCACATTTAACCATTTGTTTGGGAACCTGGGGAGTTAATCCCCAGTCTAGCTCAGGCTTAGAAATCATTTCAGCAATGGGGAGCTGAACTCGCTGACGGGATGTGCAAGGTAATCGGCTGGTGAAGGAACTTGCGTTTGGCTACCATCATCAAGGGGCTGGTTTAGCTCACAGGGCTAAACCGCTGGCTTTTAAAGCAGACCAAGCAGGCCAGCAGCACGGTTCGATTCCCATACCAGCCTCCCCGGACAGGCGCCGGAATGTGGCGACTAGGGGCTTTTCACAGTAACTTCATTGAAGCCTACTCGTGACAATAAGCGATTTTCATTTCATTTCATCGTTCATTACTCAATGCATAAAATTAAGACACTACCTTTGTAATAATAATCGTGTCCTGTGGAACAGACAGATTGGTGTTAATGGTTTTTGTCGAGAGTAAATTGGAAATCTACATTTTCTTCACAATTGATTCAACGTTTGGGTCATTACCAAGTTGCGGAAAGGTGCTGCCCTTTCAAGAATTAAACAAACATCGGTATTCATAATCATTTTATTTCAGCTTTTTTATCTCCTCTCTTTTCAGATTAATATCTAAGTGTCTTGCAGCAAAACAAAATGTACAATAAAACCTTTTCCCTCTCTTCCCAAATCATATATTGACCTCAGCTCTTGCGAATGCTCTGAGTGGTATCTTCATTTCAACGTTCTACAATTACTGTAACTCACATTTTTTTGTCTCAATATTTGGGGTTACATCAGGCACGTGGGACGTGCCTTTCTCTGTCACTTAATGCAATTGTTGAGCTGTTTATTGCAAGCAAAAAACATCCAATAATATGTGCGAGGAGTGCTGCAATCATATGTGTCAAGTGGAAACTTTGGATAAATTTGCCATGTGGTCTGGTCGGTGATCACACCTCAAGGCAGGTTTGACACCTACCGTTCAGAGATTCTCAATTTGATAAAAAATATTTAACGTTCACAATACACTTGAATGTAGACCTGGCGAGAAATATTTCAAATAGCTCATTGGATAGATCGAGCTGATTGAATTTTAAAGCGCATTCGTCCAGTTTATTCATTTCTCTTCCATTTGCAGGTGACTATCCAATCATCTTGCCCCAAAGTGGAGAGGAATATATATATTTCTGCCCTTCACAAATTATAGCTTGACAATGATAGCCACAAATGAAACAAACTTTACCCATCACATTGGCTTCGCTTAAAGGGCAGCACGGTAGCAGTGTGGATAGCACAATTGCTTCACAGCTCCAGGGTCCCAGGTTCGATTCTGGCTTGGGTCACTGACTGGGCGGAGTCTGCACGTCCTCCCCCGTGTCTGCGTGGGTTTCCTCCGGGTGCTCCGGTTTCCTCCCACAGTCCAAAGATGTGTAGGTTAGGGTGGATTGGCCATGATAAATTGCCCCTTAGTGTCCAAAATTGCCCTTAGTGTTGGGTGGGGTTACTGGGTTATGGGGATAGGGTGGAGGTGTTGACCTCGGGTGGGATGCTCTTTCCGGGAGCCGGTGCAGACTCGATGGGCCGAGTGACCTCCTTCTGCACTGTTAATTCTACGATAAATCTATTAAAGTTGATTTTGGCTCCCTTTTTTTTGGGAGCGATCATGTACAAATTGTGTGATGTTCCTTTGCCCATTCCTGGAATTAAACTTCAAAATGATCGCAATGTTCGCGGGGGGGGGGAGGGGGGGGGGGGGCGGGGGGGGGGGGTAATTTCAAGAATAGGCAATACGCCCTATAGGCATCAAAGGGCTTTGTGTTCGCTTATCATCAACCTCTTTCATTGCTCAATCTAACTATCTTTATTCCCGGTGGAAAATCAGATCTAAGATCTAAAAAAATTAAAAGCAATACCTTTGTAATCAGTGGGTCCTGCAAAACAAAGAGATCGGTGTTTACTGCTTCCGCGGAGAATGAATCGAGAATCTACAACATGTTCAACAATTTCTACATTCCACGCTGCACAGCTTGCTGTTCGTCTTTCAAAAATTGAAGAAACATTTTTGCTTGGGCAAGCTACATTGCAGTTTATTCAGTTCTTCACCCTTTGCAGATGAATGCTAATTATTTTGCAGCAAAGCCTCGACCATAACACATAGGAGCAGAATTAGGCCACTCGGCCCATCGAACCTGCTCCGCCATTCGATCGTGGTTGATGCGTCTCTTGTCCCCGTTCTCCTGCCTTCTCCCGTAACCCCTGGTTCTCTTATTAATCTAGAACCCATCTTTCGCTTATTAATCTAGAACCTATCTAGAACAGCACGGTAGCATGGTGGTTAGCATAAATGCTTCACAGCTCCAGGGACCCAGGTTCGATTCCCGGCTGGGTCACTGTCTGTGTGGAGTCTGCACGTCCTCCCCGTGTGTGCGTGGGTTTCCTCCGGGTGCTCCGGTTTCCTCCCACAGTCCAAAGATGTGCGGGTTAGGTGGATTGGCCATGCTAAATTGCCCCTAGTGTCCTTAAAAAGTAAGGTTAAGGGGGGGGGGTGTTGGGTTACGGGTGGATACGTGGGGTTGAGTAGGGTGATCATTGTTCGGCACAACATCGAGGGCCGAAGGGCCTGTTCTGTGCTGTACTGTTCTATTCTAACCGATATTTCTCAGGAAGGGTAAACTTAAAGTAGTTCAAGGTCGTTCAAATGGAATTGTTAAATATTAGAAGAAAGAAAGAAAGAGAGAGAGAGAGAGAGAGAGAGAAAAAGAAAGAAAGAGAGAAAGAACGAAAGAAAGAAAGAGAGAGCAAAAGAACGAGAGAAAGAAAGAAAGAACGAAAGAAAGAGAGAGAGAAAAAGAAAGAAAGAAAGAAAGAGAGAGAGAAAAAGAAAGAAAGAGAGAACGAAAGAAGGATAGAAAGTGAGAGAGAGAAAAAGAAAGAAAGACAGAAAGAAAGAGAGAATGAAAGAAGGAAGGAAAGAAAGAGAGAGAGAGAAAGAAGGAAGGAAAGAAAGAGAGAGAGAAAAAGCGAGTGAGAGAGAGAGAAAGAGAGAAAGAAAGAAAGAGAGAGAGAAAGAAAGAAAGAACAAAAGAAAGAAGGAAGGAAAGAGAGAGAGAAGAAGAAAGAAAGACAGAAAGAGAGAATGAAAGAAGGAAGGAGAGAAAGAGAAAGAAAGAGAGAACAAAGAAGGGAGGAAAGAAAGAGAGAGAGAAAGAAAGAAAGAGAGAGAGAAAATGAAAGAAGGAGAGAAAGAGCGAAGGAAGGAAAGAAAGAGAGAGAAGGAAGGAAGGAAAGAAAGAGAGAGAGAAGAAGAAAGAAAGAAAGAGAAGAAAGAGAGAAAGAGAAAAAGAAAGACAGGAAAAAAGAGAAAGAAAGGAAGGAAAGAAAGAGAGAGAAGGAAAGAAGGAAGGAAAGAAAGAGAGAAGGAAAAAGAAAGAAAGAAAGAAGGAAGGAAAGAATAAACAGGTTCAGGAGGAGGCCATTCAGCCCGTCAAATCTTGGCCTGTGCTTACCGACCATCCTGCCAGAAGAGTTTCCTTGTTACCCTATCAAATGCTCATAAATATGACCATTTGGATTAAATCTCCCATGGACATTCTTCCCCCTGAGGAAGGACATCCCACTTTATCTCGTTACTCTTTATCACTGAAGTCTTTACTGTTACTGCTGAAGAATATTTGGGTAGAATGCTTCCTCCAGTTGCACTGGCAAATTCACTACTGTAAATTCAAAATAATTCTGTGAATCTGCTGCCACCGTTCTTTTGCCCGGTCATTCTCTGATCACAGCAACTCACTGTACAGAAACAGTTGTCGCATTTTCCCTCTTGTATTTTAGAGAATCAGTTCAATCTGACTCCTCTAGTTACTGCCAGTGGAAACCATCTCTCCTCATTGACTCCATCAAGTCCCTTCATTATTGTGAAGTCTCTATTGAATCCCCCTTAAAATTCTCCGCTCGAAGGAGAACAATCCAGCAGGGGGCAGCAGGGTAGCATGGTGGTTAGCATAAATGCTTCACAGCTCCAGGGTCCCAGGTTCGATTCCCGGCTGGGTCACTGTCTGTGCGGAGTCTGCACGTCCTCCCCCTGTGTGCGTGAGTTTCCTCCGGGTGCTCCGGTTTCCCCCCACAGTCCAAAGATGTGCGGGTTAGGTGGATTGGCCATGCTAAATTGCCCGTAGTGTCCTAATAAAAGTAAGGTTAAGGGGGGGTTGTTGGGTTACGGGTATAGGGTGGATACGTGGGTTTGAGTAGGGTGATCATGGCTCGGCACAACATTGAGGGCCGAAGGGCCTGTTCTGTGCTGTACTGTTCTATGTTCTATGTTCTAATCCCAGGTTCTACAGTCTCGGGCATAACCCAAGTCACCCCAGCCGTGTTACCATTCTAGTAAAGCTCCCTCTGCAAACTCTCCTCAAGGCTTTTGACATCCCCTCTAAAGTGGCAGAACCCCATCGAGAGGCTGCACCGGACGGAGAGCTCTGCCCAGAGTCTGCAAGGAAAGGTCAGAAAGTGCTACCAGCTTCCCAAAGATCAGGCGAGCGAGTGGGACTACCCGCATTTACTTACCTGCCATGACCACAGCCATCAGGCCCAGAAGGAGAAGCAGACACAGATTCTTCATGGTAGCGGTGAGTTGTTTGCTTCAAGGTGAAGTGTTTTGTTCACTGCGGACTCTGGGTTTATATACATTTTCTGACCAGTCTGTTGGGATCTGCTGATTCGTTTTTGGCACAGCTTTGATCAGGTGACGTTCTGTTCCCACCATGAATCAGACTTTCTGACAAGTGTGACCGAGGATTAATCACCAGACGCTGAAATGTCAGCCAAAAGATAAGACCTTCATTGTAACGCTGAGGAGCTCTGAGTCCAGTATTCCAGCCATTGACCAACCCTGAGCAACCAAGCAGAGCTCAGGGACGTATTGAAAGGAGGCTCCAGTGTAAGACTGGGAACAACAGAGGGTCCGATTCTGACGTTACGGGGGTCGAGGAGGATGGATCCAGGGATGGGCAGCATGGTAGCATAGTGGTTAGCATCAATGCTTCACAGCTCCAGGGTCCCAGGTTCGGTTCCCGGCTGGGTCACTGTCTGTGCGGAGTCTGCACGTCCTCCCCGTGTGTGCGTGGGTTTCCTCCGGGTGCTCCGGTTTCCTCCCACAGTCCAAAGATGTGCGGGGTTAGGTGGATTGGCCGTGATAAATTGCCCGTAGTGTCCTAAAAAGTAAGGTTAAGGGGGAGTTGTTGGGTTACGGGTATAGGGTGGATATGTGAGTTTGAGTAGGGTGATCATTGCTCGGCACAACATCGAGGGCCGAAGGGCCTGTTCTGTGCTGTACTGTTCTAAATTCTAAAGTGGCGGAGTTGGTCACGGAATTGAAAGAATCTTGGGCGCGATTCACCGTCTCGGAGACTAAGCGTTGTCGCCAACGGAGAATCCGTGGACTTCTACTACAGAAACCCCCTGCCCCGATTCCGCTTCCGGTGTGGGGCTGGTGCTGGCGCGGCGCCGGGCAGGCACACGATTCCCGTGCGGGAATCGGCGGGTCCGTGATCGACACTCGGGAGGCTGACAAGCTGCAGCCGCCCTCTCCCTAAACCCACGCACTTATCGAAGCCAAAAGAAGATGGGCTTAGAGGGCACCCAGGGGTGTGCCCCGGGAGAGGGGGAACCATACGCCCGGAGGACTAGGTTTAAATTTGAGATGTCAACGGCGGGCGCAGCTGCATGGCTGCCTTGCCGGCTGCGGCAATGGAGTTCCGTGCCCGTCCACCCCGACCCCCACAGCCCACCTCCTGGCCACTCCCTCCCCCACCCCGCCTCCCCGCCCGCTGCTCCCCCCGGCCCTGGCAGAAGCCCCCCTGGCCAGCGGCACGACTGTCGGCAAAGTATGGCGATGTCCGTACCAAACTCTACCCCTCAGCAGCCACCACGCCAGCTCCACGGTTTTTTTAAAGCGCACGTAGACCGTGCCTTCGGGAACTTGGCCCATCGGAGGCGGAGAATCGCCAAGCGGGCCCACGAGCGATACGCTAACGGTGTTTAAAATACGCGCAGAGTGAAACAAAACACATTGACGCCAATTTCGTGGTGACAGAAAATCGCAATTTGTCGTTAAACCTATTCTCCGCCCGATTGCACGTCCCGATTTCGCCGTCGGCTACTTGGCTTCTCAGTCTCTCTCAGGGAGATATCTGTATACTGACTGGTGTCTCTCAGTCCCCTCTCTCTCTCAGGGAGATATCTGTACACTGACTGGTGTCTCTCAGTCCCCTCTCTCTCAGGGAGATATCTGTACACTGACTGGTGTCTCGCAGTCCCCTCTCGCTCTCAGGGAGATATCTGTACACTGACTGGTGTCTCTCAGTCCCCTCTCTCTCTCAGGGAGATATCTGTACACTGACTGGTATATCTCAGTCCCCTCTCTCTCTCAGGGAGATATCTGTACACTGACTGGTGTCTCTCAGTCCCCTCTCTCTCTCAGGGAGATATCTGTACACTGACTGGTGTCTCTCAGTCCCCTCTCTCTCTCAGGGAGATATCTGTACACTGACTGGTGTCTCTCAGTCCCCTCTCTCTCTCAGGGAGATATCTGTACACTGACTGGTGTCTCTCAGTCCCCTCTCTCTCTCAGGGAGATATCTGTACACTGACTGGTGTCTCTCAGTCCCCCCTCTCTCTTAGGGAGATATCTGTACACTGACTGGTAACTCTCAGTCCCCTCTCTCTCTCAGGGAGATATCTGTACACTGACTGGTGTCTCTCAGTCCCCCCTCTCTCAGGGAGATATCTGTACACTGACTGGTGTCTCTCAGTCCCCTCTCTCTCTCTCAGGGAGATATCTGTACACTGACAGGTGTCTCTCAGTCCC
This sequence comes from Scyliorhinus canicula, assembly GCF_902713615.1. Taxonomy (NCBI): domain Eukaryota; kingdom Metazoa; phylum Chordata; class Chondrichthyes; order Carcharhiniformes; family Scyliorhinidae; genus Scyliorhinus; species Scyliorhinus canicula. The sequence continues at coordinate 11,427,403 of NC_052174.1, forward strand.
CCCTCTCTCTCAGGGAGATATCTGTACACTGACTGGTGTCTCTCAGTCCCCTCTCTCTCTCAGGGAGATATCTGTACACTGACTGGTGTCTCTCAGTCCCCTCTCTCTCTCAGGGAGATATCTGTACACTGACTGGTGTCTCTCAGTCCCTCTCTCTTAGGGAGATATCTGATTAGAATAAGTTCAGTCCTTTGGGAGACATTGTCCTATTTCAGTTTGATATTGTTAAACTAATCATTTGCTTCAAGTCCCAGGATGTAGGTTGGACTGTTTGAGTTCCTTCTTCAAGCCTGCCACGTCAGTGCCTGCCCGCCCCTTCGCCAACAAATTTTCGCGTGATCGTTCCGGATAAATGGCAAAAGAACGCAATAAAAAGGGTTGACGTGTTCTCTGATTATCTCAGATATCAAGGGCAGATTAAGAGATTCATGGTGTTAGGTCATGGCCTTTATATTCGCTCCTCTGCCAAGCTGTAACCGGCAACGTGGCACTTTATGACTGCCGACTGGCACAGTGGGAAGGGGAGGGAGGGGCGGGCTGGTGATGAGGAGCAAGCCTGAGAGGAAGAGGTGAGTTTGAGCTCTCCCCCGCCCCACCCCACCCGAGGGTTTGCCTCACCTCCTGTCTGACTGTGGTGTCGATTAATCGATGGCAATGGACCTGCTCCGAGTGGTTTGCAACCTCTTGTCGAGCACCAGTAGCAGGATGGCTGGAAGTTTACCAATGGCCTGATTTGAAACAGGAATTCGTCTGAGAAAGGGGGAGGGGAGATTCCGGAATTATGTCTGACCACGCCCTTAGCTAGATCTGAAAATCGCTCATTGTCACAAGTGGGCTTCAAATGAAGTTGCTGTGAAAAGCCCCTAGTCGCCACATTCCGGCACCTGTTCGGGGAGGATCTATGCTCCTGCTCTCGTCACAATCTAATCACCAATAGAGGCAGAGAGCTGCTTGTGTCTGATTTTACACTCGCCATTGCTGCCCCCTGATGATCTTTCAATTTCCCATGAACCCCTTATGAACATACCCATGTAAAGATCACTACATCCCCCCCTTTTTTCATAGAACAGTACAGCACAGAACAGGCCCTTCGGCCCTCAATGTTGTGCCGAGCCATGATCACCCTACTCAAGCCCACGTTTCCACCCTATACCCGTAACCCAACAACCCCCCCCCTTAACCTTACTTTTATTAGGACACTACGGGCAATTTAGCATGGCCAATCCACCTAACCCGCACATCTTTGGACTGTGGGAGGAAACCGGAGCACCCGGAGGAAACCCACGCACACAGGGGGAGGACGTGCAGACTCCACACAGACAGTGACCCAGCCGGGAATCGAACCTGGGACCCTGGAGCTGTGAAGCATTTATGCTAACCACCATGCTACCCTGCTTTCTTTTTCTTTTTTACATAGTTTCAGTGTTGTGACTGGAATGGAACAAACATCGTTGGTATCGGGAGCAAATGCATTGCAGAAATCAACGATTGGATCAGTCCATTGTTCACAGGTTCAGACGGTCGGGTGTGCGTCTGATTCGAGTTGGTCTCCTAAGTGGGCATGGAGAGATTGAGGATTTAATGTCCGTCTGTTCACCGGCTGATGGTGTCAAGTGTTGTCGAGTGCATGAGTCCTGTAGATTTAACGTGGGAAAGACAGGCTCAGGAAGTGGAACCTTTTGCAAGTCTTGCCGATTGCGTCTGAACAGCACACCTTCGTCGCACTTTACAAAGTATGATCGTGGCGCTGCTTGTCGTAGGACTGTTGCCGCGTTGGACCATCCTGTCACAGTCGAACCATGTCATTGACCGCTAATGGTTGCAGTGATTTTGCGTGCCGGTCAATAGTGCTGCTTTTCTTTGTGACGTTGGTGTCGTATCTTGTCAAGCGTGATCCGGATTGCTGAAGAGTAACGCTGGTAGGGTGGTTCGCACATCTCGATTGAAGACCATTTGAGCTGGTGAAAGCCCTGAGCTCAAATGTGATGATCTGTATGATAATAGAGCCAAGTGTGTGTCGGAATTCGAGTCAGTGGCCTTGCCTATAGAACAAAGAACAAAGAACAAAGAAAAGTACAGCACAGGAACAGGCCCTTCGGCCCTCCAAGATCATGCTGCCCGTCTAAACTAAAATCTTCTACAATTCCTGGGTCCATATCGAAAAATGAAAAATGAAATGAAAATCGCTTATTGTCACGAGTAGGCTTCAATGAAGTTACTGTGAAAAGCCCCTAGTCGCCACATTCCGGCGCCTGTCCGGGGAGGCTGGTACGGGAATCGAACCGTGCTGCTGGCCTGCTTGGTCTGCTTTAAAAGCCAGCGATTTAGCCTTGTGATCTAAACCAGCCCCTTATCTTATTCCTCTATTCCCATCCTATTCATGTATTTGTCAAGATGCCCCTTAAATGTCACTATCGTCCCTGCTTCCACCCCCTCCTCCGGCAGCGAGTTCCAGGCACCCACAACCCTCTGTGTAAAAAAACCTGCCTCGTACATCTCCTCTAAACCTTGCCCCTCGCACCTTAAACCTATGCCCCCTAGTAATTGACCCCTCTACCCTGGGGAAAAGCCTCTGACTGTCCATTCTGCCTATGCCCCTCATAATTTTGTAGACCTCTATCAGGTCGCCCCTCAACCTCCGTCGTTCCAGTGAGAACAAACCGAGTTTATTCAACCGCTCCTCATAGCTAATGCCCTCCATACCGGGCAACATCCTGGTAAATCTCTTCTGCACCCTCTCTAAAGCCTCCACATCCTTCTGGTAGTGTGGCGACCAGAATTGAACACTATACTCCAAGTGTGGCCTAACTATGAGTTGTTTGAGAATGTGTACACCTTTCTCTACTTTGCCGTTGGATTGAGGAACGTGTGGACTCGATGCCACGTGTTTAAAGTTGTATTTCTTGGAGAATTCCGTCCGCTCCCAGCTCGCAAGGCAAAGATTATCGGACATGACTGTTTGTGGAATACCGTGCCTCGAGAATGTTTCCTTGCAGGCTTTTGACGACTGATGCAGACGTAAGATCCGGGAGTTTCATTACTTCCGGAAAGTTGGAGTAATGGTCAATGATTTTTTTTTTTAAATTTAGATTACCCAATTATTTTTTCCAATTAAGGGGCAATTTAGCATGGCCAATCCACCTACTCTGCACATTTTTGGGTTGTGGTGGCTAAACCCGCGCAGACACGGGGCGAATGTGCAAACTCCACACGGACAGTGACCCAGAGCCGGGATCGAACCTGGGACCTCAGGGCCATGAGGCAGCTGTGCTAACCACTAGGCCACCGTGCTGCCCTGTAATAGTCAATGATAAGGGGCAGCAGGGTAGCATGGTGGTTATTATAAATGCTTCACAGCTCCAGGGTCCCAGGTTCGATTCCCGGCTGGGTCACTGTCTGTGTGGAGTCTGCATGTCCTCCCCCTGTGTGCGTGGGTTTCCTCCGGGTGCTCCGGTTTCCTCCCACAGTCCAAAGATGTGCGGGTTAGGTGGATTGGCCATGATAAATTGCCCGTAGTGTCCTAATAAAAGTAAGGTTAAGGGGGGGTTGTTGGGTTACGGGTATAGGGTGGATACGTGGGTTTGAGTAGGGTGATCATTGCTCGGCACAACATTGAGGGCCGAAGGGCCTGTTCTGTGCTGTACTGTTCTAAGAACATAGTTTCGACCCATGGAGTGAAAAAACAAATCTGTGCCAACGTTGACGCTGCTCCTTGCATTGTGCCGGCTTTATCTCCACCCACACTTCTTGGTGGCGTCCAGTCATAACTCTGTGTCCTTCCTTATCACGTTTCGTAACGCTGTGGTCCTTGTTGATAAGTTGGGTAGAAACGTGCCTTGGAAGTGAATGAATCTACGGAACCTGAGCACAGCTTTCTTGTCTCTTGGCTGCTGCGTGTTCTGGATCCGGCCTCAACCCATGCGCTGATCAAATGTCACCCAGGAAGGTCGGAGACGACCGTGCGAAGGTGCTCTTGGATTTGGTTGAGTTTCAATCCAAATTGGTGAATTCTTTCGAAGACTTGTCAATGTGGTCTTCTTCGGCCGTCGACCGTACGATGATGTCGTCGACTTGTACTCTGACGCCTTCAGTGCCCACCGTCACCTGCTCCATGAAATCGGTGAACGTTTTTGGATGCGGGGATGATCCCGAAAGGTGTGCGATTATCGCAGTATCGTCCAAACCACGAACGTACACAACAGTCTGCTGGAATCGTCGAGCTGCATCTGTCAGACGCCTTGGGTAGCATCAAGTTTGGTGAAGATGCGAACGTTTGCCATTTCACGTGTTATCTCCGCTCCCACGTCAGGCTTGAACGCAATTGGGAAGTTCACTTGCACCGTAGAGCTCCATTCACTTTTGGAGTCAATGACATTAACGTATTGAGGCTTCGTGGTCGGCGCTTGAAGTTCCTCTGCCGAATCTATTATTCCCAGGAAGCATGTGTTCTCCCAGGAGTGGAAATCTTTTTGGTCGGGAAAATTTTCTTTGGGTGTCTGGTCATCCATTGTATCCACTGCGCGAAACATCTTTTCCCTTGTGCGGGACATTTCCCTTTGAAGTGGGCGTTGCCACAGCGATAGCACGTCATGACGTCATGCGTAGGAAGCGATAGTGCATGCGCGAATCGCTCCTCTGGCTGAGTTCGGTATTTTCCATAGTGCACATGCGCAGCTTCTTGCGCATGCGCAGAACGGGATCTCGCCACGTCGCGTCTCTCTTGACCGTACACATGCGCGTACATATTTGAATTGGAGCCGGCGGCCGGAGGAAGATGCCTGTGAGGAGAGGCGACCATTTTAACTTCTTCCACCTCGTGGAGGAATTTCTCCCCGTTTTTTTTTCTGTTTCTTTTGTTCTTGCGCTGTGCACTTTGCTGTGGTGGTTTTTAGAATTAAATCATTTTGTTGCATTAGTGATTCCCTCAAGTGTTCATCGGAACAACCGCCTCACGGCGCTGAGGTCCCAGGTTCAATCCCGGCTCTGGGTCACTGTCTGTGTGGAGTTTGCACATTCTCCCCGTGTCTGCGTGGGTTTCGCCCCCCACAACCCAAAGATGTGCAGAGTAGGTGAATTGGCCACACTAAATCTGTTAAATCAGCATAGTTACTGCCTTGTGCTATTAATCTGAGATCTGTGACAAAATTAGAGATTGTCTCGCCGTTTTTTTGGAACCCGTTGCGCAGGTTAAATCTTTACAGGGTTTCATTAGACTGTGTTTTACAGTGTTGTTCAAATTTTGCGAGTATGATTTGAAATTTAGTTATGTCTTCATTTTCAACGTAAGTGAAAGAGTTATAAATGTCTCTAGCTTGCTGGCCTGCCCTTGCTAGTAGTAGCGCCATCTTTCTCTCGTTGGAGGCTGTGTTTAAGTCGGTAGTTGCCATGTATATTTGCCGTTGTGTTCTGCTTCTTCATGTAGCATAAGCTGCTTCCTTGATGTATGCTCTGACAAAGGAAGGTTTAGACTTGGAGATAGGTTTAACACATTTATTGAACAGTTAACAATTCTCCTACTTGAGTTTGACTCTCCTGCTAATCTTGCTATAGTAACTCAATCTAACTAACCAGTCTGCTCTAAGCCACGTGGTGGGTGTGATGCTTCTGATCTGCCCCTGTCTCTCTGAGTGTCGCCTATGGAAAGAGACAGAGCATGGGCGCGATTCTCCCGACTTACGAAAATTCGGGGAATAGCGGGCGGCGTAAATTTTTACGGATACGCTGGTCCGACGCCCTCCCGCTATTCTCCCCCCCCCCCCCACGCCGGCCTCCCGACACGAATTGCTGCCCGCCGGTTTTTTATGGCGAGCAGCGATTCCCCCCTGGCCGATGGGCCGATTTCCAAGGCCTTTACGGCCGTTTTTACAAGCGTAAAACACACCTGCTCTGACCGTTCGTAAAAACGGCCGTAAAGTCCCGATCTGGGGAACCATGGCACCGATTGGCACGGCCGTACCACGGCCGTGCCAAGGGTGCCATGGGCCCGCGATCGGTGGGCACCAATCGCGGGCAGCGGGTACTTACCCCGCGCACTCTTTCTCCCTCCGCCGCCCCGCTGTATCCATTCGCGGGGCGGCTGAGGGGCATAACGGCCCGCGCATGCGCGGATTTCACGCATATGCGTGATGACGTCATCCGCGCATACGCGGGTTGGAGTCGTCCAATCCGCGCATGCGCGGCTGACGTCATCTGACGCGTCAGCCGTCGCTAACTCTGGCTAGCGGGCTTAACGAAATTCGTTAAGCCCGCGATGCCGGAATCACGGCCGCGGGATGCTAGCCCCGACTGGGGAGATGAATCGGTTCCCGGTCGGGGGGCGGAGGCTGGCGTCAAACGCGCCCGTTTTTGACGCCAGCTTCCCGATTTTTCGTAACTCGGGAGAATCGCGCCCCATGTGTGCCCTGTCCTTATATATGGGTTGTGTAATGCCCCCTTGTGGTAGTGTCAGCTCTGGGTGTGTCTTGACTGCCCATTGGTCGTGTCCTATCTTACTGACCTATTGGTTGAATGCCTGTATGTCATGATGTCTCTGGCGCTCCCTCTAGTGTTTATTCAGTCTTAGTGTATCCACATTAACCCCTTGTATATTTACAGTGATGCATATCACCACATTTGGAACTGTTTAAACATTGTCCAGTTACTATTTAAGTTACCGGTAGTTTTCAGCTGCCGTGGAGCTTGCACGTGTTCCATTGTGTCGGTTGGCCAAATGCTGCGAAGCCTTCCACAGTCGAGCAGTCGGTCCTTTAATTTCTGTCTTTTTCTTTCTTTTCTCTAACCTAATCTAGCTAGTATTGTTTGTTTGAAGCCTACCGGATACCATCCTTTGTTACCTTACTGTAGTGCGTTTAGTGTGTGTGTAACATGCGTTACTCAATCCAGTTGCGGCAGAGGCTTTCTGCACCTTGATGAAGAAGGCTCGAAGTCGTCCAGAGGTATTGAAAGGTTTATTGAAGAACAGAATTTAACAACTGCGTTTAACAATCTCTCTCTCGGGGAGATATCTGTACACTGACTGGTGTCTCTCAGCCGCTTCTCTCTCTCAGGGAGATATCTGTACACTGATTGATGTCTCTCAGTCCCTTTCTTCCAGGTACAGCACGGGGTTAGATACAGAGTAAAGCTCCCTCTACACTGTCCCCATCAAACACTCCCAGGACAGGTACAGCACGGGGTTAGATACAGAGTACAGCTCCCTCTACACTGTCCCCATCAAACACTCCCAGGACAGGTACAGCACGGGGTTAGATACAGAGTAAAGCTCCCTCTACACTGTCCCCATCAAACACTCCCAGGACAGGAACAGCACGGGGTTAGATACAGAGTAAAGCTCCCTCTACACTGTCCCCATCAAACACTCCCAGGACAGGTACAGCACGGGGTTAGATACAGAGTAAAGCTCCCTCTACACTGTCCCCATCAAACACTCCCAGGACAGGTACAGCACGGGGTTAGATACAGAGTAAAGCTCCCTCTACACTGTCCCCATCAAACACTCCCAGGACAGGTACAGCACGGGGTTAGATACGGAGTAAACCTCCCTCTACACTGCTCCCATCAAACACTCCCAGGACAGGTACAGCACGGGGTTAGATACAGAGTAAAGCTCCCTCTACACTGTCCCCATCAAACACTCCCAGGACAGGTACAGCACGGGGTTAGATACAGAGTAAAGCTCCCTCTACACTGTCCCCATCAAACACTCCCAGGGCAGGTACTGCACGGGGTTAGATACAGAGTAAAGCTCCCTCTACACTGTCCCCATCAAACACTCCCAGGACAGGTACAGTACGGGGTTAGATACAGAGTAAAGCTGCCTCTACACTGTCCCCATCAAACACTCCCAGGGCAGGTACAGCATGGGGTTAGATACAGAGTAAAGCTCCCTCTACACTGCCCCCATCAAACACTCCCAGGGCAGGTACAGCACGGGGATAGATACAGAGTAAAGCTGCCTCTACACTGTCCCCATCAAACACTCCCAGGACAGGTACAGCACGGGGATAGATACAGAGTAAAGCTCCCTCTACACTGTCCCCATCAAACACTCCCAGGACAGGTACAGCACGGGGTTAGATACAGAGTAAAGCTCCCTCTGCACTGTCCCCATCAAACACTCCCAGGACAGGTACAGCACGGGGTTAGATACAGAGTAAAGCTCCCTCTACACTGTCCCCATCAAACACTCCCAGGACAGGTACAGCACGGGGTTAGATACAGAGTAAAGCTCCCTCTACACTGTCCCCATCAAACACTCCCAGGACAGGTACAGCACGGGGTTAGATACAGAGTAAAGCTCCCTCTACACTGTCCCCATCAAACACTCCCAGGACAGGAACAGCACGGGGTTAGATACAGAGTACAGCTCCCTCTACACTGTCCCCATCAAACACTCCCAGGACAGGTACAGCACGGGGTTAGATACAGAGTAAAGCTCCCTCTGCACTGTCCCCATCAAACACTCCCAGGACAGGTACAGCACGGGGTTAGATACAGAGTAAAGCTCGCTCTACACTGTCCCCATCAAACACTCCCAGGACAGGTACAGTACGGGGTTAGATACAGAGTAAAGCTCCCTCTACACTGTCCCCACCAAACACTCACAGGTACAGTTTTCAATTTGAGATATTTAAACTATTGATTGCTTTATCAGGGGCAATGAAAGGAATCCACACCAAGTTGTTGAGAAAAGCAAAGCATGTTTTATGTAATATGTTAACTATTCTGCACAGTTCCAGTAGTTTCCTCCAGGTGTTCGCGTGTTGGTCAACTTTATTTACACAGGGGCTGTGTTAATGGTCCGCCGCACCGTTGTCGGTGGAGTTAGCAATCTGGAAGCTCCATGAGGTAGTGGATTATCGATTCCCCCGTGAGTGGGTTCCGACAGATCGTCTGCTTCACGTCCCGGGATGTAGGTTGTCTTGCTCGAGTTCCTGATTCAATAATGCCACATACGGACTCGCAAAGCCACCTCCCCCCTCCTCGCTGGATCCAACAAATACTCGTGTGAGCCGTTGGAACGTTCCGGAAAATGGGCAGAAACTACCTATTCAGGTCAAACTGTTCGATGATTATCTCAGATATCAAGTGAAGATTAGGAGGTTCATGGCAGTCAGTCAGGTCCTTTATATTCCATGCTCTAGCCAAGGTGTGTCGGGCAACGTGGCACACAGCGAGTGCCACCTGGCAACAGAGAGAAGAGGAGGGAAGGTGGGGCAAGTTTAAGAGGAACAGGTGAGTTTGGGTTTATGTTCTTCCGAAGCTCTCCCCCCCACCCCCACCCGGCAATTCTCCGCGCTGCCCCGGTGGGCCCAGCGGCCATCTGTTTTCGGCCAGTCCCACCGGCTGGTAGGCCGTCCTGACAATGAAATGAAATGAAAATGGCTTATTGTCAAGAGTAGGCTTCAAATGAAGTTACTGTGAAAGGCCCCTAGTCGCCACATTCCGGCGCCTGTTTGGGGAGGCTGGTACGGGAATCGAACCGTGCTGCTGGCCTGCCTTGGTCTGCTGTAAAAGCCAGCGATTTAGCCCAGTGTGCTAAACCAGCCCCCCAAGTCTCAGCCCGACGCCGGAGTGATTCCCGCCGCTCTTGGCGCCGGCCCAGGCCGTCCCGTCAATCCCGCCCACCCTCAGGATTAAGTGCAGGACGGTTCAACGATCCTCAATCTCTGAGGGAGAGAATTCGGAACATTCCCCACCCTCTGGGTTCCCCCCTCAGCCCCGGCTTAGATGTCAGCGGCCTTGGGCTGGATTCTCGTGGGAGCCCTTCGGAGAATTCGCGAGCGGTTTATGATGCCAAAATCGGCGCCGAGCCCTCGCTGATTCCGGGGCCAGCGAGCGGAGAGCGGCGGGTAAAACCCCCCCGGCTCCCAGGCCAAAAACATCCGCGGCCACGCATACGCATGGCGACGACATGTAGCAGTCGTGCAGTACAACATGGTGGGCGGACCCGACCCGCCATCCGCGGCCCCACCGGACAACCTCTGGCCACTCCCCACCATCCCCCCCCCCCCCCCCCCCGGCCCTCGCGGAAGAACCTGCCCCCCCCCCCCCCCCCCACACCCCACATCTCCCGGCCAAGTATGGACACAGTCCGCAGCCGTCACGCCGGTTTACCGATCGCTCAGACCGCGTGGTCGGGAACTCGGCCCATCGGGGGCCGAGCATCCTGGGAGGGTCTTTCGCCGGCGCGTGACACCCTTACGCCACTTCCGAGGGGGCGGATCATGGCTGACCAGCGTCAAACCGCCCCCGGCCTCGATTTGAACGTCAGAATGGATTCTCCGCCCGATCGCCTGTTACGGTATCGGCGTCGGGCAATAGGGAACCCTGACCCTTATTTATAAACCGCGTCTCTTGATTCTGGATTCCTCTCAGCTCCACCCTGTCAGAACCCCCCCCCCCTCCGAACCTTAGAAGTTTCAATAAAATCACCTCTGATTCTTCTAAACTCCACGGAGTATCGAGCCAACCGGCCTCCTTGGGAACTCACTGCAATTCGCCCTCACAGGCCCAAGCCTGCCTGTGTTATTGAACCTGTTGACAAGGGTAATGCCGTTGGTTGTGCGGCACACAGACCTCGAGCTCGCGGAGGCTGAGCACCAAATCTCAGGCACCACCTCCCCGGCCTGGGCCAGGAACCCCCAACGCCCAACCTCAAGCCCCTGGTTTCCAGGGCGGTCACTGACCTCGGCGCCTCTGGAGATCTTCCCTTACCATCCACGGAATCCCGAGAGTGCAGAAGGAGGCCATTCGGCCCATCGGGTTTGCACCGACCCTCCGACAGAGCGCCCAAGCCCAGGCCCATTCCCCCGGCCTATCCCTGTAACCCCACCAAAGGCCCATTCCCCCGCCCTACCCCTGTCACCCCACCAAGCCTGAGGAGACTAAGGGGCAATTTATCATGGCCAATCCGCATAACCTTCCCACCTTTATGGACTGTGATAGGAAAGCGGTGTACCCGGAGGAAGCCCACAGGGAGAAGGTGCAGACTCCGCACAGGCAGCGACCCAAGGCCGGAATCGAACCCGGGACCCTGGCGATGTGAGGCAGCAGTGCTAACCACTGTGCCACCGTACCGCCCTCCATAGCCTCGCACCCCCGCGTCGCCCAACCCAGCGCAGCCGCTTCTAGCCCCTTCCCGAAATCCACAAACGGAACTAACCTGGTAGGCCCATTGTGTCAGTCTATTCTTGCCCAACGGAACTTCGATCCTCCTACCTTTCCTCCATTCTCTCTCCCTTGTCCAGTCCCTACACTCGCCTCTGATGCCTCACATCACCAACAGTTTCCAGTTCCTCAGCCCTAACCTCTTCAATCCCTCGACACCTCCCTCCCCCACCAGGATGGCCTGAGGGCTCATCGCCTCTCCCTCGAACAGAGGCCTGGACAGACCCTGCCCACCTCCGCCTTCCTCCGCTTGCCTGAACCTGCTCTGTAGCTAAACGATTTCCCCTTCAACCCCGTCTCGCATCCAGCAAACAAAAAAAGAGTGTTGCCGTGGTTACCCTGCCGGGACCCAGTTATGTCCGCCTTTTTGTCGGTTATGTGCCACAGAGGCTAATTCAGGCCCTCGCCCACAACTCCCTTTCTGTTACGTTGATGAGTGTATCGGTGTCACTTTGTGATTGGACCTGGAAAAATTGACCAATTTTGCTTCCGATTTTCAGCTCCCTCTCACCTTCACATTGTCCGTCTCCGACGCCTCCCTTCCCTTCCTTGACCCCCCTCTGTCTCCAATTCCGGCGATAGACTGACAACCAAGGTTCATCACAAAGCCCCCCCCCCCCCTCCCACAGCTGCCTCGAACTCAACTCTTCACATCCCGGCTGCCGGTAAGGACTCCTTCCCATTTCTCCCAGTTTAACCGCTCCCGTTGCATCTCTTCCGATGTTGTCACCTTCGGAAACGGAGCTTCCGACATCCGCGCCTTCCTCCTGGATTGAAGATCTGCCCCCCTCCCCTCCCCCCCCCTCCTCCTCAACCAGGATCGACCTATTTCCCGCACCTCTACCCAGGGACTGTGCACCCGAGGGCAGCACGGTAGCACAAGTGGTTAGCACTGTGGCTTCACAGCACCAGGGTCCCGGGTTCGATTCCCGGCTTGGGTCACTGTCTGTGCGGAGTCTGCACATCCTCCCCGTGTGTGCGTGGGTTTCCTCCGGGTGCTCCGGTTTCCTCCCACAGTCCAAAGACTTGCAGGTTAGGGCAGATTGGCCGTGCTAAATTGCCCTTAGTGTCCAAAAAGGGTTAGGAAGGGTTATTGAGTTATGGGGATAGGGTGGAAGTGAGGGCTTAAGTGGGTGGGTGCAGACTCGATGGGCTGAATGGCCTCCTTCTGCACTGTATGTTCTATGTACCCTCTCCCCTTCCCCTCAGAACCAGGAGAGGGTCCTCTTCATCCGCAATTTGCACCCTACCAGCCTCCGCATTCAAAGCACCATCCTCCGCCAGTTCCTCCAACTCCAGCACCACCAAACATATCTTCCCCTCACCCCCCCCCCCTTCCGCCGCCCCAATCAGCATTCTGCAGGGTCCGCTCCCTCAGTGACACCTTGGTCCAATCCTCCTTCACCTCCATCTCCCCCTCCCCAAGGCACCTTCCCAAGCGAGAGACCACAAGTAAGACCCTGACCTTCCTGCCGTTCGCCATTTTAAACTCAGCCCCTCGCTCCCCTGCCCACGTGCCCGCCCTTGGCCTCCCGCAATGTTCCAGTGAAGTCCAACGCAAGCCGGAGGAACAGCGTCCAATCTCCCGACGATACACGGTACAGCCTTCCGGACTCAACATTGAGCTCAACAACCTCCGACCGTGAGCTCTCTGCTCTCTCTTGACCCTCTTTTATAAGCCACCTGTCACTTGTTCCTCCCCCGCTTCCCCTACTAACACATTCTTCGCACTTGTACCACAATCAGCACTCCCTTTAGATAAAGGATCTGGATCGGCGCAGGCTGGGAGGGCCGAAGGGCCTGTTCCTGTGCTGTAATTTTCTTTGTTCTTTGTTCTTTAGTCTTTAATGCCAACATTAAGACTCTTTTTGTCTTGACTAAATCTCTCCTAGCTCCCACCTGCCCCCCACCCTTCCACTTATCTCCCCCTCCCCCCCCCCCCCCCCCCGCCGCTGACACAGTATAAATCCGTCACGTTTCCCCAACCTCTTCAGCTCTGAGGACTGGAGCTGTTAACTCTGGTTCTCTCCCCTCAGATGGGATTTCCCCGGCGGTTTCTGCTTTTGTTTCAGATTTCCAGCATCCGCAGTATTTTGCTTTTCTTTGACTGCCAGCCCAACCTTCCCCCTCGTGAGGCAAACCCCCCCCCCCCTTCGTCCCAGGAAGCAGTCCACTGTACATCGCAACCTATCCTGGTGGGAGGGAGTTCCATATTCTCCCCTGGGCAAAGAGGTTTCCCCTGAATTCTTTGTGACAATCTCATATTGACGGCCTCTAGCGGCATCCAAGAGGAAAAACTCTCTCCGGATCCACCCCATTGTCATGTGAGAGTACCTTTAAGAAATGGGGGTTTATAAAATAGCTGTAGTGGATGTACCTTTAAGAAATGGGGGTTTATAAAATAACTGTCATGAATGTACCTTTAAGAAACGAGTGTTTATAAAATAGCTGTCGTGAATGTACCTTTAAGAAATTAGAGTTTATAAAATAGCTGTCATGAATGTACCTTTAAGAAATGAGTGTTTATAAAATAGCTGTCGTGAATGTACCTTTAAGAAATGAGTGTTTATAAAATAGCTGTCGTGGATGTACCTTTAAGAAATGGGGTTTATAAAATTGCTGTCATGAATGTACCTTTAAGAAATTAGAGTTTATAAAATAGCTGTCGTGAATGTACCTTTAAGAAACGTGTGTTTATAAAATAGCTGTCGTTAATGTACCTTTAAGAAATGGGTGTTTATAAAATAGCTGTCATGAATGTACCTTTAAGAAATAAGGGTTTATAAAATAGCTGTAGTGGACGTACCTTTAAGAAATGGGGGTTTATAAAATAGCTGTCATGAATGTACCTTTAAGAAACGAGTGTTTATAAAATAGCTGTCGTGAATGTACCTTTAAGAAATTAGAGTTTATAAAATAGCTGTCATGAATGTACCTTTAAGAAATGAGTGTTTATAAAATAGCTGTCGTGAATGTACCTTTAAGAAATGAGGGTTTATAAAATAGCGGTCGTGGATGTACCTTTAAGAAATGAGGGTTTATAAAATAGCTGTCATGAATGTACCTTTAAGAAATTAGAGTTTATAAAATAGCTGTCGTGAATGTACCTTTAAGAAACGAGTGTTTATAAAATAGCTGTCGTTAATGTACCTTTAAGAAATGTGTGTTTATAAAATAGCTGTAGTGGACGTACCTTTAAGAAATGAGGGTTTATAAAATAGCTGTCATGAATGTACGTTTAAGAAACGGGTGTTTATAAAATAGCTGTCGTGGATGTACCTTTAAGAAATGGGTGTTTATAAAATAGCTGTCATGAATGTACCTTTAAGAAATGTGTGTTTATAAAATAGCTGTCGGGGGGCAGCACGGTGGCGCAGTGGGTTAGCACTGCAGCCTCACGGTGCCGAGGTCCCAGGTTCAATCCCGGCTCTGGGTCACTGTCCGTGTGGAGTTTGTACATTTTCCCCATGTTTGCGTGGGTTTCACCCCTACAACCCAAAAATGTGCAAGATAGGTGGATTGGCCACGCTAAATTGCCCCTTAATTGGAAAAAATGAATTGGGTACTCTAAATTAAAAAAATAAAAAATAAAAAATAAAATAGCTGTCGTGAATGTACCTTTAAGAAACGGGTGTTTATAAAATAGCTGTCATGGATGTACCTTTAAGAAATAGGTGTTGATAAAATAGCTGCAGTGGATGTACCTTTAAGAAATAGGGGTTTAAGAAATCAGTGATGTCAGAGAGTGGGTGGAGCTGGGCTGTCTGTCAGCTTTTTACTTTCACTTTAGGCTGTCTGCTACAGGGTGTGTTTAAGTTTCGGTTTAGATTTGGAGCTGCAGTCAGTCACAGCAAGAAGGTGTATTAGTCTCTCTCTCTGCAATCCAAAGACTGTCTGCAGATCCTTTGGTGATTTAAAGCTAATACCTGTTTCTGTAGCGAAGTTAAACCTGATGTCTTTCTGTAAAAAGATTTTGTTTCTTGTCTTGTGGATGTTGCAAGGAAAGATTAAGAGTTACTTATAGAGTACTGTATTCTTCGGGGGATTTATTAGTGTTGATATGTATTAAGATGTTTACTGTGGGTTTATAAAGTGTCAACTGGTTTCATAAATAAACATTGTTTTAATTTAAAAGTACTGTAAATCTCTGCTACATCACCCCTGTAAGGTAGGCCCGTGTGCTCCCCGTAACCACAAAAGTTGTGGGTCAGGTGAACTCCACAATACACTTTGGGGTTCTCTAAACCCTGGCCCGTAACCATCCATAGAATCCCTACAGTGCCCTTCGGCCCATCAAGTCTGCACCGACCCTCTGAAAGAGCACCCTACCTCGGGCCACTCCCCCACCCTGTCCCCACAACTCCATCGAACCTGCACATCCCTCTCCCTGGTAACAGTCTTGCGAGTTAACCAGATGGTTCACAATCTAGGTGCCACATGCGACCCTGATCGCAGCCTCTGGACTTACATCCGCACCATCTCTAAGGCCGTTCTTTCCACCTCTGTAACGCGGTCGAATTTGGTTCCCGTCTCAGCTCATCCGCTGTGGGAGCCCTCACGCACCCCTTCGCCATCCCTAGTCTCGGCGGTTCCATCACACTCCTGGCTCCTTTCCCACATTCCAGCCTCTGCACACTTCAGGGACATCCAAAACCGTGTTGCCCGTGTCTTAACTCGCACCGAATCCCATTCCCCTGGCCTACAGAGGCCTTCGGTCAAGCAAGGCCTTGACCTTAAAATTCTCGTTCTTGTTTTCGAATCCTTCCATGGTCTCGCCGCACTCCTTATCTCTGTAATCTCCCCCAGCCCCACAACCCTCCCGGGATCGCTAAGTCCTTTTTATCTGGTCTGTTCTGCATTCGTAATCATAGCCGGCCCTGCCCTTACAACCCAGAGGAGGCCTTGTGACGCGGTGGATTGCGTTGCCGGAGGGATTCTCCATTGCCGGCGACGATATCGCAATTGGCGATCGGGCGAGGAATCCTTTCCGATGCTCAAAATGGGAGGGGGGGGCGCCGCCGGTTTGACTGCGCTTTTCGAGACTCCGCCCCCTCCGGAATGGCACCATCGCGTGCCGCGCGCCGTGGGAGCGTCGTCGGAAGGCCCTCCCCCGATGCTCCGCCCCCGATGGGCCGAGTTCCCGACTGTGCGGTTGACGTGCAGTCGGGAGCTCGGGGTGGCGGCCGGGGACTGTGTCCTGCGCCACGCTCGGCCAGGCCGAAGGCCTGGAGGGAGGGGGGGGGGCTTCCGCGAGGGTTGGGGGAGGGGCGGTGGGGGGGGGGGTGGCCCGCGAAGCCGGATTTGGCAGGTCGGGTCAGCGCATGGCCGGCGCCCCTGTTGCACGGCGGTCATCGCCGTGCGCAGCCCACGGACCCGGCCATTCTCCGGCCTCCTTCGCCGCGGAAGCGTGGAGCTTTACCCGGCGCCGCTGCCCGCCCCTCACCGGTCCCCGAATCGGCGAGGGTCCGGTGCAGATTGTGCCGCCGTAAAACCTCCGTGAATTCTCCGGCACTTTAGCCGCTCAAGCGGAGAATCCAGCGGCCGATCTCTGAGACAGAAGCTCCGGGTTCCATGTCTCACCCAGGTCAAGGATGGTGAGTCCATAACGCGGTCAAAACAGGTTGAGTGTCAACGTGAAACATCCTCCCAGACATGCCAATGCCTGGCATCAAGAGCAGGAGACTCCTAGTCGGCCACCTTTGCTGAGGAGTGGCACTTTCCTAAGCTATAAGCGCCGGGAGACCTGTTCCAAGAATTACTAGCTACAGAAATGGACAAATCTGCCTTAATGGCCCCCTAGGGTTGAGAATTGCAATTGCAAGCAGGAATAATGAACTGAGGGAAGATCAGAATTCAGGCGGGTAAGAATGGATTTCCGATGATTAGATTGGAGCCAGTGACTGACAGGCAAAAGAGTGACGGAAGAACCGGCTTCATTGATGAGGATTAGTTCAGGCACAGACGAGGTATACCCCCACAACGTGGAAAGGTCAGGCAAACAGATCCCAGAGCTCCCGAAGCGGCGGAAGCTGAACATTAAAACAGAGAGGAAAATGATCGCTCATGACGGGTGTCAGGTGGTCCTCTGCTGAAGAGAGTGTGGGGAAATTGGACCTGGAGTCACTCGATCCTCAAAGAATGAGAGGTGATCGCATTGAAACCTACCCGATACTTGAAGGGGCAGGCAGGGCCAATGCGGATGAGGTGTTGCCCTTGCTTGGGGAGCCTGGAAACAGGGGATACAATAAAGGGATGAGGAGAAATGTCTTTGCACTGTAAGGATCCTCATGTTTAAACCTTGCGTTCCCTGTGTCATTCCTATATTCTCTGCTCTGCTGCCGGTTGGCTGCCGGCCAAGTCCATCGAAATGTGACATCACTGGATTAGTGCCGTCTCCAGGATCCCAGCTTTCATTTTTAAACAAGAACAAAGCCAAGTATAAGGTGTTAGTTGGACTGGCCCAGGAGCATCCCCCAGTACAATGCCTTTTCGCCCAGTCCAGTGATGTCACATTTCGATGGACTTGGCCGGCAGCCAACCTGCCCCCATTGAAATCCCGGGACTTGGCAAATACTCGATGCTGATTGGTCCGGGTTGTTCCGGAAGGCTCCTAGCCGTGTGGCTCTGCCGGTGTGGTTTTCAGTTCGATCTGAGCTCAGGAACTGAGCAGAACTCCGTTAAATGTCTCTCCCAGAAACAGTGGACCTCTCTCTCTCTCTGATATCTCGGCTGGAGCTCACTCCAGGCGAGCAGGGCAGATAGTGTTATCTCTCTATCTAGCCAGTGAGTATGTAAAGCCTGAAGACAGAGGGAACTTTCCTCTCCCTCTAAGGTGTCATGAAAACTGCTACTCTGCTACTCTGTTTAACTGAGACAAGCTGTTGGAAGCAACTGAATGGACCCGACGTGCATCTTCCATGGTAAAGCTCAGGTCAACACAAGTTAAAGTGCCCCCCCAGAGGGGAAACCACAGTCTGAGGTTCCGGCCTGAAGTTTGCAGCCCGAAGATCCAAACCAGGTGGTGGTTTCAATACCTAGCATCCCATGAAGAGAGCCGACTACAAAGACTACAATCTCAGCAGTGAAGATGCTCATCTCTCGTCCTCATTTAATCTGCCCATTATTTTAATCCTTCCCTACCCCACTTGTGTGTGTGTGTGTGTGTGTGTGTGTGTGGGTGGGTGGAGGGTGGGACGGTGAAGGAGGGGAATAATTAGATTAGCAAACCGTTGTTCTATTATCGCCATGATATGTATATCTCTTAGAACATAGAACATGTTCTATGTTCTATGTTCACATCGTTGTTCTATTATCACCATTACATGTTTATCTCTTCTTTTCTTATTATTATTATTATTATGATTGTAAATAAATATTTTTTTGTGTGTTTTGTTCACAAATCCAGTGCCTTAAGTCATTGGAGCAGCCGAGGACCAAAGATCTCATAAACCTGATATGAATTATTGGTTAATTCACTTATGTGGGGGAC